>NC_084739.1:21883337-21950837 GCF_033978785.1 Entelurus aequoreus
TTATGTTAACCGCTAAACGGTCAATGATCAGCACAAAAATAAGTGAGGAGACTCCGACTGGTGTTTTTTTACAGTAAAATGTAGTGTTTTTTACAGCATATTACTGTAAATTGAAGAAAAACTCTATCACTGATTTTTCACAGTAAAATTATATCGTAAAATCTACAGATGTTGTTTTTACGATGTATTGCTGTAAATGGAAAAATTGTACCACATTTTTTTACAGTAAAAACTGACAGCTCAGTTGCCAAAAAAAACAGTTGTACTGTTTTTCCAATTACAGTAATATGTTGGGAAAAAATACCTTGAATTTTACAGTAAAATTCTAGTGAGTTGCCAGTTTTTTACTGTAAAATCTACAGATGTTTTCTTTTTTTTTTTACATTGTACATGAAAAATATATAAATAATCAAATGCATAGGCAATTTTATATGTTACAAGCGGCACCTTTGATGGCAGCCATAACTGCGATGTGGCCCTCATGGAAAACGAGTTTGACACCCTTGTCATAGCACAGAACTGTGGTGCATTCAAGGACCCCTTTTTTAAATTTCTAAACAAAAGGCAAAGACAGGAGGCGTAGCCCCTGTTTGATGCACTAATAATAAACACTATAAAAATAAATATAATATTATATATTCCAAACAATATTGATTACACTTGTATTTAATTATTTGTAGTTTGTATAACAAACATTTTGTTTTTACATAAGTGATACATCTTTCTTGTCTGTCCTTTAGGGGCCTGCTGGAGTTCCTGGACTCCCTGGGGTTACAGGTCGCACTGGGGAGCAGGTAAGAAGCACATGAACATAAAAAACTTTCTTCAAGACTTGGTTTTGTAGTAGTCACTGTTCTCTTTTACTTGCAGGGTCTAATGGGTTGGCCTGGTCCAGTGGGTCAAACAGGAACTAAAGGAGATCAAGTAAAAAAATATATCAGAAAACTGTCTAACTGGAAATGTAGTGTCTTGTGGTTAGAAAATGTATTTATTTAATCAGATGTCTAAGAATTATTTCTGGTTTTTAATCTTTAGGGAAACGAAGGGCCTCCTGGACGACCTGGGCTTCCAGGACCTCCTGTAAGATATCTTTCTTTAAACTTCTCTCCAACAACTTAGTCATGCAAAGTTTTGGTTGGTTGAAAAAAAATATCAAATCAAGGCGGATTTGTAAATTTGGGATATCTTTTTTGCATTCATTTCAGATGGTAGAAAACCAGTTTGTTTGATGTAAAGACCTTATTTCAAGGAGTGTATGGTTATCGATGACCACCATGACAACCAAACATAGCCTTATTGACGTAAACGAAAGACAAAACGTAGAAGAGCTGGACAGAACAATGAAAAGGAACTGAACTAAATGTGTTGTATGTAATACCCAACAAACTTTTGCTGTCTTTATTTAGCATTTATTCCTGTCTGCAGCCCGTTTAGGGCGCAGAAGCTGAAAATCAATCAGTCAATCAAAGTTTATTCATATAGCCCTTAATCACAAGTGTCTCAAAGTGCTGCACAAGCCACAACGACATCCATTAGACCCCACATTAGGGCAAGACGTCAAGTGGATCTATTTAGTAGTGTGAGAGTCCAGTCCATAGTGGGGCCAGCAGGGGATCATCTTGAGTGGAGACAAGTCAGCATTGCCGAGATGTCCCCAACTGATGCACAGATGAGTGGTCTACCCCGGGTACCAACTGTGAACAGCTAGCGCTGCATCTGTGGTCACCTAATAACCTCTCCACACAGGAGAGGGGGGCAGAACAGAAAAGAGACGGCAGATCAACTGGTCTAAACGGGGGGTCTATTTAAAGGCTAGCGTATACAAATGAATTTTAAGATGGGACTTAAATGCTTCTACTGAGGTAGCATCTCTAACTGTTACCGGGAGGGCATTCCAGAGTACTGGAGCCCGAATAGAAAACGCTCTATAGCCCGCAGACTGTTTTTGGGCTCTGGGAATCACTAATAATTTGGAGTTCTTAGAACGCAGATTTCTTGCCGGGACATATGGTACAATACAATCAGCAAGATAGGATAGAGCTAGACTGTTTAGTATTTTATACGTAAGTAGTAAAACCTTAAAGTCGCATCTTAAGTGCACAGGAAAATGTCTCCAATTATTCCCATTCTTTCTTTCTTTCTTTCTTTCTTTAGTTTATTTCGAACATGAGCACACTTACAGTATAATACAGTGGTTCTTAACCTGGTTTCGATCGAACCCTAGGGGTTCGGTGAGTCGGGCTCAGGGGTTCGGCGGAGGTCAAGACACACCCGACTCATCGTGTAAATAAAAACTTCTCCCTATCGGCGTATTACGGATACGGCAACAGCAGAAGTCACACTGATTTGCTGGTGTGTAATTTGTTGTGAGTTTATGCACTGTGTTGGTTTTGTTCTTTGAACAAGGTGATGTTCATGCACGGTTCATTTTGTGCACCAGTAAAAAAAACATGGTAACACTTTAGTATGGGGAACATATTCACCATTAGTTAGTTGCTTATTAACATGCAAATTAGTAACATATTGGCTCTTAACTAACATGGCCTTATTATAACCCTAACCCTCTAACTCTGGCCCTAACCCTCTAACCCTAACCCTGACCAAATAACTCTAAATTAAGTCTTTGTTACTTAGAATATGTTCCCCTAGTGTCCAAAAAACTCTAAATTAAGTCTTTGTTACTTAGAATATGTTCCCCATACTAAAGTGTTACCAAAAACATATAACTTTGTCTTGAATTTGAAGAAAAACAACATTTTATTTTTCACTAAAGAAGGGTTCGGTGAATGCGCATATGAAACTGGTGGGGTTCGGTACCTCCAACAAGGTTAAGAACCACTGGTATAATACATCACACAATTTCATATCATTTCACTTTACATCATGTCCGAAAAGGAGTAGGAAGAAGCAAAGCTTATTTAATCCTACCCCTTTCCCACTTCAGAGCGTTTACAAATATACAGAATCATTTACTGACCTTTTTATATAATAAAATAACATCTGTGAATTAGTATACACAACAGTTTTGTAATATGTAATAATTAATTCAGTCATTATTAACATACTGAGATGAAGAATATCTTATTTTCAAAGAGGTTTAAAGTATTTCTCATAATTCTTCTTCTTTGTACTTTGTAAGCACTATTATTTTGAACAACCTCTTAAACTGGATCATATCAGTACAATGTTTAACTTCTTTACTTAATCCATTCCATAATTTAATTCCACATACTGATATGCTAAAGGTTCTAAGTGTTGTATGTGCATACAAATGTTTTAAATTAGATTTTCCTCTAAGGTTATATTTCTCCTCTTTAGTTGAGTACAATTAGGGGCAGATGATTCCCTACAGGCGACCATCAGTGTGCTGTTATTTCTCTCCACTATGAGAGTATTTAGCAGAGCACGAGAGTGAAAAATGACAAACAAGTAGAAATACAATGACATTGGGGTAACCCGCACATTGGCATTGAACCATGTTTGCTGCCTGTGAAAGGCCAGTGAGTAAGCGCTTCCAAAGGCAAATCTATAATTCATCAGACGTCCCCTTGAACCTGCCTTTCCTCCAAGTATCCCCGCCCCACCTCCCCAAACACACACACACACACACACACACTGGCCTCATAAAGTGCAGTCTGGGAGGACAGGGGATGGCTCAGTGGCCTGAAAAGGGCGCAGGCATCCACTTGCCTCTAAATGAGCACCTTGACTCCCTTTCTATTTTAAAAGCTTTCAATTATAGATCTTTAAAAAAAAAAAAAACAGTGGATATCAAAATAGTCCCCAAGAAACACCTCAAAAGTTGTTCTCACTTTCTGAAATAGCACTATAGCTCATGGTTTATGAAGTCTACAGGTCTTACTCACCCCGTCTCATTGTGAAATCGCCAAATGAGCTATTGATCGCCCTTGTGTAGCGTTTAAGGGCTTAGCAGTAAATACCCGCCCGGGGCCTACTGTACTGACTCTTGATGCCTATGAATCTCAGGGAAGAAGGTCTGTGATTTACCGCTGGTTGTCTTTCAGGGTGCACCCTACGTGGAGGGCAATGGGATGAGCGGCCTGTACAAGCTGCAGGTAAAGACTTTAACTCATTGTCGTCGCGATACGGTGATGCATGGAGTGCATTGTGCGGGGCTATCAATCATATTGGCAGAAAAAGTCTGTGCCTGTGGTTAAAATTTCTCTGACCCGTATCGTGGATTAGAAAGCCATTAAGTCCAAATGATGTCTTTTCAGAGTGGTGGAGCTATTTTAGGACCCCCCGGAGCTCCTGGCGCTCCGGTAAGTATAATCAACGTTACGCCTGCGGCAAATCCTTCAAAGTGCACGGTGGAGAAGCATCAGCAGATAGACATGTTGGTGCTGGAGAGCCGCATAAAAAATAACCCTATCAGCCCTCCGGCGTTATCTTTGCTTCTGAGGCCCTTCATATCACACACGGTCACATTCATTGAGGGCCGCTGCTTGGAGGGTGAAGGCTAAGAGGCTTCCAGACTTCCAAACAGGTGCCTCTGACCTGCCCGGGGACACACAAAACATCAACGATTTGCAAATGGAAGCGGGAGTTCAGCTAAAATGACCTGCTTTGAAATTCCCTCTGCCCTGCTCTTCCTTATCAGGCAGTTTGTAATCTCATCAGGTTTAGGGAGACATCCAATCAAAGGCTCTGCAGTGAGCCTTCAACCATAACTGACACCTGAGGGCGAGCAACCAACAAAATAGGGTCCATGAAACACGTAAATGTTGGAGCGTCTTCTCCCTGTGCTGCCTCCATCAATTGGCCACATTTCGAGTAACTTCATCCCTATCACTAGACTAGAGCAAACAATCAAGAATCGTATGCAGACCTGTTCTATTACATTTATTACATGCACAGTGCAAACATGATTTACATGATGCAAGCATAGAAAGCTGCAAGTAGTACCCAGTTGATATCAATTTGAAATCAGTAAAATAAAATCAAGTAACAGATTATATCTGCTAGCATCTCTCCAATGTATATGCTATGATACAAACAGTCTTGCTGCTTGTTTATTTGTGCAAACCTCGACAGCCCGTTTACGTCTAAATGTCCTTCAAGTAGCACACAAGGTTGTTGTTTTTAGTGAAGTGATTTACAAAAAGTCCACATACAAAAAAGGTAAACACACAAAGCTAAGCAAACGTGAACTGGAGCTAGTACTGCCCGCCTTAGAGCCGGTCAGAATCTGTCTTGTCATGCTCATCTAAATGAGCATAACAATAAAGGAATGTATGATTTGTGCTGATAGCGTATCAGATCAGTATGAGTTTAGTTTAGGCCAATACTCAAAGTTGTAATATCGGAGTCATATCAGTGAATAAATTGTATTGTAATTGTATTGGTGTACCGACTTTCCACTAGTATGACAGCGTTATTGGAGTCTTGAGAATTTACCAATACTGATATTGATTTAATACTAGAGATGTCCGATAATATCGGCAGGCCGAAATTATCGGCCGATATATGCGTTAAAATGTAATATCGGAAATTATCGGGATCGTTTTTTTTTTTATCGGGATCGTTTTTTTCTTTTTTTTTTTTCTTCTTTTTTTTTTAAATCAACATAAAAAACACAAGATACACTTACAATTAGTGCACCAACCCAAAAAACATCCCTCCCCCATTTACACTCATTCACTCTCATTCACACAAAAGGGTTGTTTCTTTCTGTTATTAATATTCTGGTTCCTACATTATATATCAATATATATCAATACAGTCTGCAAGGGATACAGTCCGTAAGCACACATGATTGTGCGTGCTGCTGGTCCACTAATAGTACTAACCTTTAACAGTTAATTTGACTAATTTTCATTAATTACTAGTTTCTATGTAACTGTTTTTATATTGTTTTACTTTCTTTTTTATTCAAGAAAATGTTTTTAATTTATTTATCTTATTTTATTTATTTTTATTTTTTTTAAAGTACCTTATCTTCACCATACCTGGTTGTCCAAATTAGGCATAATAATGTGTTAATTCCACGACTGTATATATCGGTTGATATCGGTATCGGTTGATATCAGTATCGATAATTAAAGAGTTGGACAATATCGGATATCGGCAAAAAGCCATTATCGGACATCCCTATTTAATACGATATCAGCACAAATCATACACTTTATTATTATGTATTTTATTTTATTATATGTACAGTACAGGCCAAATGTCTGGACACACCTTCTCATTCAATGCATTTTCTTTATTTCCATGACTATTTACATTGTAGATTGTCACTGAAGGCATCAAAACTATGAATGAACACATGTGGAGTTATGTACTTAACAAAAAAGGTGAAATAACTGAAAACATGCTTTATATTCTAATTTCTTCAAAATAGCCACCGTTTGCTCAGATTACATTTTTGCACACTCTTGGCATTCTCTCGATGAGCTTCAAGTGGTAGTCACCTGAAAGAGTTTTCACTTCACATGTGTCATAGTTTTGATGCCTTCAGTGACAATCTACAATGTAAATAGTCATGAAAATAAATAAAAAACGCATTGAAATAAGGCTGCAGCTAACGATTATTTTTCTATCGATTAATCTATAGATTATTTTTTCGATTAATCGGTTAATCTATAGATTATTTTTTCGATTAATCTATAGATTATTTTTCCTTTTACCGATTATTTTTTTAATTCAAAATGAAGATGAAAAAATAAATGTAGGCCCGTTTTTTCAAAAGGCATGGCTTTTATTTACAAAAAAAAAGAAGTATGGCCACTCAGTCAACATTGACAACAACATGACTAAATATTCTGTAACAATGTAAACATTTAAAACTTTTAACATTTAACAAAATTAAAAGTAGCTTATTTGCTTTTTAATGTGCAAATATAAAAGTCAACATCCAGTGCAAATCTTAATATTCTGCAATAGTATAAGCATTTCAAAAGTAAAAGTATTGCTTATTTGCTAAAATGTGCAAAAATAAAGATAAACATCCAATACAAAAAAGTGCCAATCTAAATATTCTGGAGCACTGTAAACATTAAGTATTGCTTTTAAAATGTGCAAAATAAACATCCAGTCCAACACAGTACACAATAACCAATTCTACTCATTCCAGTGAGTGACTAACAGTTGTAATGAAGAAAGGTTAGCATGTCTACATGTTTGGTTCTTTTCTTGTTTACAATATTCCCAGCAGCTGAAAATAGGCGCTCAGAAGGGGTCGATGTGGCTGGAACGAGAGGTAATTAGCCTTCACCTCAAGCCAGGACTGCGAGTGAGCTGAGCTGCAGTTTATATTTCTAGAAGGTCAACGGGCTCATAGTGATGTTACTAGTAGTTGACTGGGAGGTGTTTATTATCATTTGGGGAGAGTCCGCTGCCTGATGCTCACCTGCTAAACACCTATCTGCTCCACGCTGAAGCGCTGACTACATGCGCTCTGAATACACACTGCTGATTGGCTGATAATGCTTCGTGTGTACCAATCAGATGGTTGTGTGGGTGGGACAATGCTGCGTGTGTACCAATCAGATGGTTGTGTGGGTGGGACAATGCTGCGTGCTGAGACAGACGCAGAGGAGCGAAGCAGCTTGTTAAGACTTTAGCAGCTAAAGTTAGCTTTAGCTTAGAAACTAGTTCGGTACACCCCCGTGCCGAACCGAAAGCCCCGTACCGAAACGGTTCAATACAAAACACGTACCGTTACACCCCTAGCAGATACAAATGACACAGTCATGTTTTTGTGTAATGATGACAACGTATGCTCGCGCGGACGATTGACTAGTTGATGGTTTTCTTTTCAAATGTTCGTTCATTGACGTTGTGCTGCTATGATAGGCCATTTCCGCTCGACACAGTGTGCATACAACAACATTATTAGGCCGTTTATTGAAATACTCCCACACTTTTGACCACTTTTGGCATGCTTTTCCCCCCTCGCTTGCACCGCTCGCATCGTCTGCTTTGATCGTCTGCTTTGCGGTCCGCCATGACGGTAGTGTGACGTAAATATGCGACGCGTCGACGCACAAAAACGGCGTCGACGTATTTACGTAACCGATGACGTCGACTACGTCGACGCGTCGTTTCAGCCTTACATTGAAATGAGGTGTGTCCAAACTTTTGGCCTCTACTGTATATACATATATACACTGTAAACGCTTTGTTTAAATGATCATGCTTGAAAATGGTTTACTATGTCATTGCAAATGTATTGATTTTAACCGGTGTGGTAATTGGAAGCAGGGTATAATTTAACTTTAAAAAACTTTAAAAAGTCTTTGTAGACAACAACTTATTTTGTTTAACTTGGACAATGCATGAACAAGTCAAAAGGAAAACATACTGCAGCTCTTTTTGACTTAGTAAGTTTATTGAGCAACACACAGCAGCAACAGAACCAATGTTGTAACACCAGCAAGGAGCTACTCAGCCTGCATGAACACACCTGATATGAGCTGATTGTAAACAACATCACAACAAGTATAACACGCATTTGTTTTACACCAACAGCTGAGTAGCAGATCTGTCATTTTAAAGTGCATGCAGAGGTAGATAAAGCTGCTGGATGATGACCACTCATGATACATCAAATGCAGCTACTGCCGCCTTGTAGAGTTCATAGAAAAAAACATATATCAGAAGGTTTCCTACAGCCACAACGCCAGTATATTTAGACCAGGGGTGTCCAAAGTGCGGCCCAGGGGCCATTTGCGGCCCGCGGGTAATATTTTAACGGCCCCCGTGGCACACTCTAAAAATATGATTAAAAAAAATGTAAAACATAAGTGGTATAAAAGAGCAAACAGGTGAAATGTAACAATAAAATGTGTCAATGTTTACTCTAATAACACAAAGCTGCCATGCAGGCTTTCTTTCTTTCAAAAATAATAATGAATCAAAATCAATGTCATTATGAATTATTGACCTATTCAAGGCTCCAATTACGTCACATTAAATATTCCACTTTGAGACATTTTTTTGGGGAAAATGTTGCATATTTTGTTTGCTATATAAAAAACTAAGCTATTTTTTTCAAACAAGGGCCTAAAACGAACAAACAATAAACATAAACAACAATAAAAGTTATAATTGACGGATGGATCTGAAGTTGATCTTGAGACTATTGTGTTAAAAGTTTTTAAAAAATGTATGATTTATTTTTTAATACTTTACTGAGCAGGACCCTTTTGGATCCCCAATAATATTAGTGGGACTTTTTTTTTTTTTCTTTTTAAGTGTCATTGTTCAAAAAATAATAATGAATCAATGTTATGAGTTATGCTATGAGCTCCAATGATTATATAATCTCAAATATTCCACTTTAAAATGTTATTGGGGGAAAATATTGCATATTTTGTGTTTTTTCTATAAAAAAAACAGGGTTTTCTTTGACAAAAAGAGCACACAGCATAAATCTTTAAAAAAAAAAAAAAATTATATTGACAGATAGACCTAATGTTGATCTGGAGATTTAAACCTTGGATAATAATAATAATACTAAATAATGACACATTTTAAATATTTTTTGTACCTAAACCCTTTGGGGTCCCCAGGATCAAGCCTGAGTGGAGGCCTAAATGTATATTTTTTATACATATATTGTATTGGTTTTTAAAATAAAAAATATCAAAATGGCCCCCGCTTGCTTTGATATTTCAGTGTGCGGCCCTCAGCGGGAAAAGTTTGGACACCCCTGATTTAGACTTTGCTTCAATTAGATACTGTACTCCAGTGGTTATGTGCTTTTGTACCCAGCGACTATTAGAGACTTAGTGGTTATACAGATATGAATTGGAGAAATTACTAGAATTGATAAAACGTTGAGGTACACAATATGCTTCATTTATAATGTAACATTAGTACTACTGTATGTATGCACACCATACATTTCACAGCTGCAACATGCCATTTCAGACTATGTTTCGGATTTTTGCGGGCGCAATTCTCACATTAATCTGTCCTTTTTTTTTTTATTATTTCAAGGGACCCAAAGGAGATGAAGGACTTGCAGTGAGTTTAAGCTTTTTTTCCCCCTATGAAATATCTATTGTTGAGTTGTTTTTCCCCCCACAATATACTGAAGTCAGTTTATTTTTATCAATGTGTGTAACTCTCCACTATATAACCAACACACCCTGAAGCCGACCAGGGCTGAACTCCAGCACACACACACACACACACACACACACACACACACACACACACACAAAATGTCTCGTGCAAATATGAAATAGTAGCACCACATTTTCTGGCCAGTAGGAAGCCATGAATCTTCTCTGCTCTTCAAATGCTCACCCGCCCAACCAACCCGTGATGCCTAAAAACAATGCACACACACACACACACACACACACCCACACACACACACGTGGAAACAAGTCAATGCTTCTACCATCCACTAGAATTCTTTATCCTCACCAGGCCAATTTTCGATTTTATTGTTATGTTGCGGGGTGATTTTTCACCAGGATGTTAATTTGACATTTTAATAAATTGTGTGAGCAGCTCTAGCGTACTGTGGTGGAATTGCCTCAATCCGTCTCACAGCTGATCCCACCCTGGCCGCTCCGTTCTCCCTGTAACCGCGTTCCCTTATTCGTGACAATCTACATGTGTGACAATTACGTGCGCCATCCATCTATGTCAGTGCCCGGTGCCCCTCTTTTCCACATAATGGCGTTTTTTTCATGGCAGCTTGACCAAAATGAGCTCACTGGAGGCCATTTCTTGTTCATGCACAAAGCAAGCCTGATTGGGCGGCTCTTCTTCCATCTAATCGCGTGACAGCACATGTCATTGATCGTATAATATCATGCAGTGAGCCTGAAGTATCGTCCCCTCAGGATCATCTTTATATTGACGCGTGATGACATGTATTAATGCCCCGCTGAGTGTGTAGAGTGCAGGGATCGAAACGTGTGATGTCTTGTTTCGTGCAGACTTTAATATACGGGTGATGTTCTAACTATGACTGACAACCAGAAACTAACAGCTTCCAAGACCTCATCACCTGACTTTAAGACACAGTGAGACACAAATTGCAAAGGGCCGATATTGGTTTTCACCGAAAATGTTAGTTTTTTTGTCTTCACGCAGTAGATTATGTGTTTTCTTCACTTGTAGGGGGACCCGGGGCCTATGGGATTACCTGGGCTTGAAGGACTACCTGGTGCTAAGGTAAGCAAAGCAACATAAGTCCTTTATTGAATAAAAAATCACTGCTCTGTAATAAATGTAACATATATACAGTAGAAAGTGTATTCAAATGGCCCCATTCGACATAATTGACCTGACACATGAAACATGGCAAATTGGCCAGCAGATGGTATTAGAGTGTTGAATATCCTAAATTCCAACTTTGACCACAGCGTCAGTTGCTATGTAAAGTGGCGCTTTCCCTCATTTTCAGGAGACGGCATTGCAAAATGATTAATCTGTTTCTCGAGATCCACCCAAGAATGGGGCCATATGTTGACTTTTTAATTTGTTGGATGGATATTGCAGCTGACCAAAGACGATGTAAACGGACGCAAACCAAATCTTTTGTGTCGTCTCTCCTCCAAAGACACGCACCTGGGGATAGGTTGATTGGCAACACTAAATTGGCCCTCGTGTGTGAATGTGAGTGTGAATGTTGTCTGTCTATCTGTGTTGGCCCTGCGATGAGGTGGAGACTTGTCCAGGGTGTACCCCGCCTTCTGCCCGAGTGCAGCTGGGATAGGCTCCAGAACCCCCCGCGACCCCGAAAAGGACAAGCGGTAGAAAATAGGATATACTAGTGGTTGCAAATAGAGATGTCCGATAATATCATATTAAAATATAATATCGGAAATTATCGGTATCGTTTTTTTTATTATCGGTATCGGTTTTTTATTTTTTTTTTATTTTTATTAAATCAACATAAAAAACACAAGATACACTTACAATTAGTACACCAACCCAAAAAAACCTCCCTCCCCCATTTACACTCATTCACACTCAATCACACAAAAGGGTTGTTTCTTTCTGTTATTAATATTCTGGTTCCTACATTATATATCAATATATATCAATACAGTCTGCAAGGGATACAGTCCGTAAGCACACATGATTGTGCGTGCTGCTGGTCCACTAATATTACTAACCTTTAACAGTTAATTTTACTCATTTTCATTAATCACAAGTTTCTATGTAACTGTTTTTATATATTTTTACTTTCTTTTTTATTCAAGAAAATGTTTTTAATTTATTTATCTTATTTTATTTTATTAATTTTTTTTAAAAAGGACTTTACCCTCACCATACCTGGTTGTCCAAATTAGGCATAAGAATGTGTTAATTCCACCACTGTATTTATCGGTATCGGTTGATATAGGTATCGGTAATTAAGAGTTGGACAATATCGGAATATCGGATATCGGCAAAAAGCCATTATCGGACATCCCTAGTTGCAAACTTTGTGGCCCTCATTTTAACGTCATAGTTTAGTGTCATTGTGGCCTGCACACCCTGGTTGGCTATAGTTAATTACAGTATATGTTTGCAATCTTGAATTCTACTAGAAAGAACACTAACTACAATAACAATGCACACACAAAAATGACAGCACAACAAACCCAACAACCCTTTTCCACCAAAAGTTCCTGGAAATATAAGTTCCTGTAAACCTGTGTGGTTTGAATTTCCACCACAAATTTACAGTTTAGGGTAGTTTATACAAATCAGGCTGATACACAGTATATTTCTACATTGATACCACCATGTAAATAAACAGCCAATAACAGGTCATATTTTTTTCTTCAGTTTAAGTAAATAAAATACAGAGCAATAAGACACAAATCCATCCATCCATCCATTTTCTACCGCTTGTCCCTCTCGGGGTCACGGGGGGTGCTGGTGCCTATCCCAGCTGCAATCGGGGCAGAAGGCGGGGTACACCCTAGACAAGTCGCCACCTCATCGCAGGGCCAACACAGATAGACAACATTTACACTCACATTCACACACAAGGGCCAATTTAGTGTTGCCAATCAACCTATCCCCAGCTGAATCGACATGATTTAAAAACTGAATTTTACACTAAAAGTCAGGCTTTTGTCTACAGTGTCCAACAGTCAGAAAGATGAAAATGATGAATTCATGGAGGTCAGATAAGGCCTTATGGTCCATTTCAAATATAAATACCTATACATAAATAATAAATGTCAGCATTTATCTAACATTGACAACACAAACACATCAGATTTAGTCCCATAGCGGTATATTTTGAAGCAAAATTTGCCAGCGAGTCTTCTAAGTCATCTTTGCACTGGTGTATGCATTGACCTGATCACTGACAGTATAACAATCCACGCCTCCTTTCAGGTTACCATCCGCCGATTGATTAGTGGGATATTTTTTTTGGATTAATCGCATGCATTAACTTGACAAATTCGACAGCCCTAAAAAAATTAGCAGTTGCAAATATTGTCTAAGTGATATCTCTCAAGACAACATCTTACCAACTTTCGCCACAATTTTCAGACCATTTTCAGACAAAGGATCTCTATTTACTATAAAAATCTACTTTAACTAATTAAGTCCACCAATGTATGCATGATTTTGAGCTTGACTTCTAGGTCCAGTTAGTGCTGCTCCTTTTAAGCAAAGTTCAGTCCACATTTCCAAGCTCGGTTACTGTAGCAACAAATGTCTCACATGTGAGGGCCTGAGGGTAGAAAGCTACTAGTCATTGGACAGATGATAACTACTTGGTAAACAGCAATATAAAATGGTGGTCTTGTATTTTCCTCACTGCTTAGTAGTTAACATATGTCCAATATTGTTATTTTTATTAGAGTTATTGCAATTTACAGCTGTGGGGACCACAGGGGCAGACTATCGTCAAAGTATTTTGGGATGATCAATGGTACCTGTCAGCAGAAATCTTGCATTAGTCATGATTATTGTAAAGTCCACATCATGTACATTAGATTTTCCAGCTTCAACGTCTTAGAAGTTATTTCATCGGGCTCATTATTTTGCTCATTATGTCGGTTGAGAGTGTCTGACTATGACGAGGAGGTGGAACATCTTACTTAGGGTCTTATCCTGAAAAAAACAGGTCCTTAAGGGGAATGCTGTCAAAGGAGCAAATGCTAAGTGTGAGTGGTTTTGCTCATCTATTTTTGGGATTATGAATAGAAATTATTGTTGCTTTCAAGTGCCTTAATGTTTTTGGCCATGAGAAATCATTGCATCTCCATTTCATAAATTGACAATGTACTGAATACATTCTGTGTGTAGAGTGGCTGACATTATTTCAATGTTTCTCTCAGGGTGATGTCGGTCTGCCCGGTCCACCTGGAACATCAGGTCCTCTAGTAAGTTGTTCAGTTATTATGATAACAAATATGACACTCCTGAACACTACAGGTACATTAGAGTAGGGTTGTCAAAACATTTTCCACTGAGGACAACGCATTAAAAAAGAAAGAATGGCAAGGGCTATTTTGATATATTTCATTTCAAAGGCAATACAATATAGATATATTTTTTTTAAAGGACCAAAAAAACAGCATGCATGTCAGCTTGGTGTTTTTATTAGGGGTGCGGGATTATTATTGGACAGATAATAATTCAAGTTAAAGTACCAATGATTGTCACACACACACTAGGTGTGGCGAAATTATTCTCTGCATTTGACCCATCACCCTTGATCACCCCCTGGGAGGTGAGGGGAGCAGTGAGCAGCAGCAGTGGCCGCCCCCGGGAATCATTTTTGGTGATTCAACCTCCAATTCCAACCCTTGATGCTGAGTGTCAAGCAGGAAGGTAATGGGTCCCATTTTTATAGTCTTTGGTATGACTCGGCCGGGGTTTGAACTCCAGACCTACCGATTGTGTCGATGTGAGAAATTATGACGTCAAACGGATAAATCCGAAAGCTCAGAAAACCAATGTATTTTTTGTTTTAAACTCACGATCACACATCGCTGCTGTAGTTGACCCCAAAGTGCAGAAACAGGAGATGACGTGCAGGTAAGAATGTCTTTAATTCCTAAAACGCAAAGGGAGTACAGCAGGGAAGTGCACAAGCAAAAACAACTCCTAACCGTGAATGGTCAACAAATCAATAATGCAGCCGTGTCTGAAGGGTGGGGCTGTTATGTAAAGACGCTCGATTGGCAACTAGGCAACTGGTGTGCCCAGTTGCAACTGGGCACACCAGTTGTTTATGTATGTACCAGTATATATATATGTAGTATGTTTATATATGTACCAGTATATATATATGTAGTATGTTATGTATATATATATGTTGTATGTTATGTAGTATGTAGTATGTTATGTAGTAACCCCCCCCCACATATGCGGTCCTCTCCAAGGTTTCTCATAGTCATTCACATTGACGTCCCACTGGGGTGAGTTTTTCCTTGCCCGTATGTGGGCTCTGTACCGAGGATGTCGTTGTGGCTTGTGCAGCCCTTTGAGACACTTGTGATTTAGGGCTATATAAATAAACATTGATTGATTGATTGATTGATGTAGACCACAAGGAAGTGTTGTCAATTTAGAATATAATATGACTCCTTTAATGTGCCCTATAATCTTTAATACGCCTTATATATGAAAAAGATCGAAAATAGACCATTAATCGGCAGTGCGCCTTATAATCCGGTGCACCCTATGGTCCGGAAAATACGGTACTTACAATTCATTCTGGCCCTCTAATTTTCCCTTATGTCTTTCTACTTTTTTGTCCATATGGATATGCAATGGTCTTAAATTATATTCATTATGGTCTCAAAAAAGTCTTAAATATGACTTGTTGAAACCTGCAGAGAAACCCTGAGCAAAGCAAACTACTCAGTGGCCTAGTGGTTAGAGTGTCCGCCCCTGAGATCGGTAGGTTGTGAGTTCAAAGCCCGGCCCAGTCATACCAAAGACTATAAAAAATGGGACCCATTACCTCCCTGCTTGATACTCAGCATCAAGGGTTGGAATTGGGGGTTAAATGATTCCCGGGCGCGGCCACCGCTGCTGCTCACTGCTCCCCTCACCTCCCAGGGGGTGAACAAGGGTAATGGGTCAAATGTAGAGAATAATTTTGCATCACCTAGTGTGTGTGTGAGACAATCATTGGTACTTTAACTTACTACAACAACTATAAACAATCTTATTCCAGCTCTCGAACTATAGTGCTCATTGAATCGTGCACGTCTACCTAAAATCGTGACCAGTGTGTGCTCTGGCCAACTCATTTCTCAGCCTGATCAACTGTGTTGTCCCAAAGTTCCACAACACTACACATGATAATTACCAGCCCAGACATAAAGCTGTGGTGTGTTGGTGCTCTGCAGCAATAGAAGTCAGCTTGCTTGTATTATAAATGAGCTGCGGAGGTGCTCTAGATATGACACCATTGAGGGTCTGTCAAACACTGACGGTTCCCTTCTTTTGCCTTTGATTGACAGGGGAAGCCCGGCCCACGGGGAGAACCAGGGATCCCAGGAGAGCCGGTGAGCGGCAGCCTCTGGTTCCCTTTGAGCTGTCAATCCGCTCGTCATTCCTTTATCACCGCCGACTGACACGTTGGCTCGTCTCTCTTCTCTGACAGGGTGAGAGGGGGCCACTCGGAGAGACGGGATTCCCGGGACCCGAGGGACCCCAAGGTGTTGCTGTAAGCATCCACATGTATTTGGTTGTCCTTCTAATCATAGCTACATGTTCCCACAACCCCTTAGCAGCAGGTCCAGGCCTTAAAGGCCTACTGAAATGATTTTTTAAAATTTAAACGGGGATAGCAGATCCATTCTATGTGTCATACTTGATCATTTCGCGATATTGCCATATTTTTGCTGAAAAGATTTAGTAGAGAAAATCGACGATAAAGTTTGCAACTTTTGATCGCTGATAAAAAAAAGCCTTGCCTGTACCGGAAGTAGCGTGACGTCAAAGGTTGAAAGGCTCCTCACGTTTCCCCATTGTTTACAATGCAGTGAGAGCAATTCGGACCGAGAAAGCGACGATTACCCCATTAATTTGAGCGAGGATGAAAGATTCGTGGATGAGGTACGTGAGAGTGAAGGACTAGAGTGCAGTGCAGGACATATCTTTTTTCGCTCTGACCGTAACTTAGGTACAAGGGTTCATTGGATTCCACACTTTCTCCTTTTTCTATTGTGGATAACGGATTTGTATTTTAAACCACCTCGGATACTATATCCTCTTGAAAATGAGAGTCGAGAACGCGAAATGGACATTCACAGTGACTTTTATCTCCACGACAATACATCGGCGAAGCTCGTTAGCTACGGAGCTAACGTGACAGCATCGTGCTTAAATGCAGATAGAAACAAAAGAAATAAACCCCTGACTGGAAGGATAGACAGAAAATCAACAATACTATTAAACCATGGACATGTAACCACACGGTTAATGCTTTCCAGCTTGGCAAAGCTTAACAATGCTGTTGCTAACGATGCCATTGAAGCTAACTTAGCAACGGGACCTCACAGAACTATGATAAAAACATTAGCGCTCCACCTACGCCAGCCAGGCCCTCATCTGCTCATCAACACCCGTGCTCACCTGCGTTCCAGCGATCGACGGAAGGACGAAGGACTTCACCCGATCATCCGTGCGGTCGGCGGCTAGCGTCGGATAGCGCGTCTGCTATCCAAGTCAAAGTCCTCCTGGTTGTGTTGCTGCAGCCAGCCGCTAATACACTGATCCCACCTACAACTTTCTTCTTTGCAGTCTTCATTGTTCATTAAACAAATTGCAAAAGATTCACTAACACAGATGTCCAGAATACTGTGGAATTTTGAGATGAAAACAGAGCTTTTTTGTATTGGATTCAATGGTGTCCGAATACTTCCGTTTAACTATTGACGTCACGCGCATACGTCATCATACATAGACGTTTTCAACCGGAAGTTTAGCTGGAAATTAAAAATTGCACTTTATAAGTTAACCCGGCCGTATTGGCATGTGTTGCAATGTTAAGATTTCATCATTGATATATAAACTATCAGACTGCGTGGTCGGTAGTAGTGGGTTTCAGTAGGCCTTTAACAAACACCCTCTGAAGGTTCTCTTCCAACAAGTGCATGACACCAAGGCCACATGGCCAAAATGTGACGAATACATCCCTCCATGTAATTACCATGAAAGATGGTTTCTGTAATTCCCGAGCACAATGGAACGGTGTTCGCACAAGCAATCAGCGTCATTGAGATATCTCATTAAGTGCGGAGATTAGCAGGGGTGCGGCGGCACCGATCCACTCGAAAGAGCTGATACAAAATGTCTTTTTGTTTGTTGCGCTCCTTTGAGCAGGGCAGGCCTGGGAAGGATGGAACTCCCGGATACAAGGTGAGTTGAAAATCCCCTTATAGAAAGTGCTTCACCGTACATCCAACGAGGCGCGGCGAGATGGCACAGCAGATTTTTATCCCTTTCAAGCTACCTGAGTGCATTAGACCAATTTGCATACAGTGTTTGGCATTTTAATGATTTAGCTAAACGGAAGCCTGCAGATGTAGGACTTTGTTGACTTTCGGTCTTTTAACTCCAATTAAACAGCTCGTGCTCGCAGGCAATTATGAAATGTTTTTTTAAGGGAGGGAAGAAGAAAATTCCTTTTGATAACCCATCAAATTCATTATACAATTTCCTAAATAATCAGAAAGAATAGGTACGCAACATGCACATTTTCTCTTTGATTTGTATGTCACCTAACACCCTAATGACTGCCCCAGTAGTTTATTGTCTTCCCCTAATTATTAGTTAATATTCCTGCAGGAAAATCTCAGCCTTGCACTGCACCTTCTTGTTATATCACTCGGATGGCTTGTTTGGTAGGGAAACAGTGCCATCTAGCAGGTGGCGTTGCTCCTCTGCCTCCATCCCTTAGACCTGTGCTTCATTGTAAATCACTTGGAAGCACACATCAGTGAGCAGGAAGATAGATTTAAAACTCTCATCAGGCATAGTAAGTGGTGCAGATTAAACAAGGTAAGGGAAGTATTGCCCCATTTACAAAAAAAAAAAGACTTCTGTGTTGCTTCCGTAATCCAACTGGAAATGGATACGAAGATGCTCCTGTGGGTGTTGCGGTTGAGAGTGCAAGAGGAAGAGCAATGGGGGGTGACAGGGAGGGGTAGCAAGACACAAAATGTTGTGACATGAAGCTTGAGAGCTCCACTTGGTAGTTTCTATCTCAGCGCCCTGCATAATATACAGTACAGTAACGCAGGGGTGATGCAGAGGAGGTGTGACATTGCACAAGGTGAAAGACTGCAGGATGCTTTTAGAAAAACATGCCTGAGGTGAGTAATAAGCAATAAAAGCCACATGTCTCAAAAAGTATAAAAATATATTAGATTTTTCAGCACACACAGTAAATTGATGCATGTGCACATTTTGATCACAGAATATTGTCTGTTTTACTGTATGTTGGCGGGGAAAAAAATTATATCTTTACTAATGGATGCGAATATTGCTTTTTAAAGGGCGATCCAGGTAGAGCGGGTGACAGAGGATCCAAAGGGGAACGTGTAAGTAGCCAGATTCATCTAAAAACTAACCTTACTGAATATGGATGAAATAAATCTTGCTGCATACTGGATTGCTACCGTATTTGTCGTATTATAAATCGCACTGGCATATAAACTGCATTTACTAAATTTTTGAGAAAAAAAAAAATGTTTTCATATATTTGCGGTATATATACCGATCCGTTGCGAAATAAGATATTCACACAAATGTTTATTTACATACCTTAATTGTTTCCAAACAGTGCCTGTCACACAGCGGTAACACGGCTGATCAAACAAGGCAGAAAAGTCATTGGTGTCTTTAGTCGTCCTTTATTAGATGAATACGATTTTCTCCTTTTTTAATAAGGTTCAAGATGTTTGTCAGGATTCTTCATCCTTGTACTTTGTAAACTCTTTATGCTTTATGTTTGAACAGTTTCTTAAAGTGGATGTTTTTTGTCATGGCCTGTTATAAATATACCGGGTCATGTTTTGTTTTGTGTTTGGAGTGATTTTCTGTTTCGGTTCTCAGCGCTTTAAGTTAGGTTGCTAGGTCTGTTGATTTTCTTACACACCAGTTTCTGTTTGATGATTAGTGTTTGTGCCTGCTGTCGCCACTAACGACTTCCCCCTATAGACCGGTGTCACTCTATTTTGGTTGCTGGATCAATGCATGCTCTGTGCGCCAGGTTTGTTTGTTTGTTTTCATGCTGTGATAGCTTTTCCTTTGTTCGCCGTTTGCAACAGTTGCGTGCTTGTTAGTTGTACGCTACAGATTATGTTATCACCTCTCCATGCGAAACTACGTTTGTGCTTTTTGGATTCCCGACACGCTTGTCGTTTTTGTATTTTTGCCTCGTATATGAAATAAAAGCACGCTGGTCGTGCTGCTTCCTGTCCTTTTCCGCATCGTGAGAACACTACCATAGCAGCAATGCAACCCGAACGAATCACATTTTATTACATTGTTTGATTTCTTTGCTTTATCTAGTCCATTATTTAGCCGTTAGTAGGGATGTCCCATATCGGCCTGCCGATATTATCGGTTGATAAATGCTTGAAAATGTAATATCGGAAATTATCTGTATCCGTTTTTTTTTATCTGTATCTGTCTTTTTTTTTTTTTTTAATTAAATCAACATAAAAAACACAAAATACACTTACAATTAGTGCACCAACCCAAAAAACCTCCCTCCCCATTTGCACTCATTCACACTCATTTGCACAAAAGGGTTGTTTCTTTCTGTTATTAATATTCTGGTTCCTACATTTTATATCAATATATATCAATACAGTCTGCAAGGGATACAGTCCGTAAGCACACATGATAGTACTAACTTTTAACAGTAAATTTTACTCATTTTCATTAATTACTAGTTTCTATGTAAATGTTTTTATATTGTTTTACTTTCTTTTTTATTCAAGAAAATGTTTTTAATTTATTTATCTTATTTTATTTTTTTATTTTTTTTAAAGGACCTTATCTTCATCATACCTGGTGGTCCAAATTAGGCATAATAATGTGTAGAGATGTCCGATAATATCGGCCTGCCGAAATTATCGGCTGATAAATGCTTTAAAGTGTAATATAGGAAATTATCGGTATCGTTTTTTTTATTATCAGTATCGGTGTGTTTTTTTTTTGTTTTTTGTTTTTTAATTAAATCAACATAAAAAACACAAGATACACTTACAATTAGTGCACCAACTCAAAAAACCTCCCTCCCCCATTTACACTCATTCACACTCATTCACACAAAAGGGTTGTTTCTTTCTGTTATTAATATTCTGGTTCCTACATTATATATCAATATATATCAATACAGTCTGCAAGGGATACAGTCCGTAAGCACACATGATTGTGCGTGCTGCTGGTCCACTAATAGTACTAACCTTTGACAGTTAATTTTACTCATTTTCATTAATTACTAGTTTCTATGTAACAGTTTTTATATTGTTTTACTTCCTTTTTTATTTAAGAAAATGTTTTTAATTTATTTATCTTATTTTATTGTATTAATTTTTTTAAAAAGGACCTTATCTTCACCATACCTGGTTGTCCAAATTAGGCATAATAATGTGTTAATTTCACGACTGTATATATCGGTTGATATCGGTATCGGTTGATATCGGTATCGGTAATTAAGAGTCGGACAATATCGGAATATCGGATATCGGCAAAAAAGCCATTATCGGACATCCCTAATAATGTGTTAATTCCACGACTGTATACATTGGTATCAGTTGATATCGGTATCGGTAATTAAGAGTTGGACAATATCGGAATATCGTATATCGGCAAAAAAGCCATTATCGGACATCCGTAGCCGTTAGCGAAGAAAAATCCGTGGATTAGCTGCACCTTTGTGTAAACCACATGGTTCAGGGCTTGGGAAAAAAGTAGCATCTTATAGTCTGGAACATATGGTCATCATCACGAACACATGAGAGGGGAAAGGTCTTCAAAGACAATCTAACCTGTCCAGTTGCTATCCATTCAATGCCATGGGAATGCAATAACTTGGATTAAAAATAATACTTACAGGCAATCGTACAAATTGAAATTAAATCCAAATCTAATGTTCCTTTGTTTTAGCTTTCCTCATACATCCCAAACCAAACAACCAAAACAAGGTAGTGTTTGAAGACAATTCGTAATGGTACGCATAGTTAGTTAAAACAGGAACAGGACAATATTTTTGTAGCGGTACATGATGTAAAAAGTTTGAACCACTGCCTTACCTTATTTGAAGTTCGTTTATAACATCTTCATTTTCTTGCAAAACTATCAACTGCAGGGTTGGTATTAGATTTGTTAGTTAACGTTTCGATTCGTATTGGACTTTGAAAAGTATTTTGACCAAACCGGATTACTTTCATTCTACTGCATAGTCATGTACATAGTGTCATGTACATAGAGTATATACCCCCCCCCCCCCCCATTGTTTGTATATATTGATTTTCAAACCACCTGACATGAATACTGTGTATATGTACATAATTTATAAAAAAAATTAACGTAATTTTTTATATACCGTATTTTCCGCACTATAAGGCGCACCTAAAAACCTCCAATTTCCTCAAAAGCTGACAGTGCGCCTTATAATCCGGTGCGCCTTATATATGGACCAATATTGAGCCACAACAGGTCTCGCAACTACAGTAACTACACCGACTTCATTTTCCCCCTTCTACGGCTGCTTACCGTAGAAGAAGAAGCGCTTCTTCTTCTACGAGGTGAAAATGAAGTCGGCGGCTGCTTACCTTAGAAGAAGAACTTCTTCTTCTATGGGGGAAAATGAAGTCGGCTGCTGATTACCGTAGTTGCGAGACCTAAACTTTATGTAAAGACCCAAAAATGGCTCCTATTAAGAGACACTCTTACGACGCAGAGTTTAAACTCAAGGCCATCAGTCACGTAGTAGAACACGGGAATAGAGCAGCAGCGAGGGAATTTAACATTAACTAATCAATGGTGCGGAAGTGGAGGAAGCAACATGATGACCTGCGCCAAGTAAAGAAGACTAAACAGAGTTTCCGAGGGAACAAAGCGAGACGGCTACAGTTGGAGGACAAACTGGAACAGTGGGTTGTTGAACAGAGAGCAGTAAGTAGAAGTGTCAGTACAATCACTATTTGTTTTGTTGACATTCCCTTTAGCGCAGCTCCATCTAATGGATGCATAACGTAACCCCAGCCTCTATTGTAGCGTCTATTCTATGCGCCTTATAATGCGGTGCGCCTTATATCTGAACAAAGTTTCAAAATAGGCCATTCATTGAAGGTGCGCCTTATAATCCGGTGCGCCTTATAGTGCGGAAAATACGGTACATGTTACAGGTTATATATATTTTATTATTGAATGTATCAAATGTGATGAATAATTAATTGCCCACAATGGAAACAAGCCTTTTGGCTTTTTGTGCCATCCATCCTTTTTGTGCCATCCTTAATGTGCCAGCCTTTTTAAAGCATTATATGGATTCAATTCTTTAAGATGTCAAAATACTTCTCAATCAACCAATCAATACTGGGCAGCGTGGCTCATGGTAGAGCGTCCGTCCAGAAACTTGAAGGGTTCTGGTACGAATCCAGCTTCTGCCGTTGTGTCTTTGGGCAAAACACTTCACCCACCTTGCTCCCAGTGCCACTCACACTGGTGAATGAATATTTGGTGGTTAGAGAGGCCATTGGCAGCCATGTTTCCGTCTGTTAACCCCAGGGCAACCAATGTAGCTTACCACCATCAATGTTAGTGAATGATGAGTTCTCCGTTTACACTGTAAAGAAGATTTCACTGTTTAGAAAAGTGCTATATGAATCTAGTCTATTATTATCATACAAGGGAATAGTCAGAATTAATGTGTTGTTTGTTTGAACTACAGGGTGATCCGGGAATTCCCGGAGAGAGAGGTGTCCAGGGAGAAAGAGGACGCACTGGAGATGGTGGCCCCTCGGGACCGAGCGGACCTGTTGGCCAAAAAGGGGATGTGGGCCCTCCGGGACAGTTGGTACGTTAGGAATTGCTCCAGCCTCTGAACAATATTTCTAAGACTCGTGTGCAGTAGCCGTACATTTCCGATGTAACCAAGACCTGCTGCTTTGATTCTGCTCGACCCGTCATACCACTCACTGTCAATGCTCACATGAAGGTCAGAGCGGTCAGTAAAAACAAAGAGGATGCGCTGCAGGCTTTTCACACATGCACTTAGCAGCAAGCATGAAAATGTAAGGGTTACATGATTAATATTATCATAATTATACATTTATCTGCAGCCCTGGAAGAGAAGCGCAACCACGTTATTTATTTTGCAGAGAACCGCTCTTATTATTTGTCAACCATTGAGAAAGATAATGGGCTAAGCTTGACTTAGTGTGTACAGACAGTTATCATTTTGTCAAACAATGTGTGACCACTTTATATTACAGTATTTCACTCACTCGCCGTGAAAGTGGTTACCGTTGTCTCTATCTGCAGGGCGACACCTCCCTCATGGAGGAACTGAAAATGTTCATCAGGACTGAAGTATTAAGGGTCTTTGAAGGTACAAATGCTCCCCTAAAGGTGATCTCACAGATTATTTGTGTGTGTGCTCTCCTTCTCATCCATTATGTGCGTTTGATATCTTTGCAGAAAAGCTGTCGAGCTCTGCCCTGCTACAGAAGACACCTGCAGGCCTTTTAGCCTCACAGATCCAAGGACCTCCAGGAGACCCTGGCAAGGATGGCTCACCAGGAGTGCCTGGACCTCCCGGTCCTCAAGGTATGACCTCAGCAAGCCGAGGTCAACATCTGAACTGTGACTTTATCTTCTCTTATTGTGTAAAGTCAACCTAAAAATTGGTAAATGTAATGCTTAACATTTGAATAATCCCTTTTGTTTGCTAGCTATTCATGTCCCTTTAATCTGATGTATTCAGTGTGAGACTCAAATGTTTAATAATATTGTGGTTCTACTGTACTATAGTTTGCATAGTGTGCTACGTGTTCCCGAGAGGTGTTTTAAAAATATAGGAACCACTGTCAACAAGCAGTATATCTCAAAAGGGAGTGTACCCCTGTCATTTCAGCAAACATGTATTATATCTACTCCAAGGACAATAATATACAAATGGATAGACTTTAGAGTAGTCAGTGTACAGCTTGTATAGTATCCGCTGTAACTGACTGCCATTATTGCTTAAATAATTGGCAGCACAAGCACACCTCCCAGTCAAATTTTGTCCAAACACCATTTTTATCAAGCACTGCCTTAATCGTCTTGGCCATGGAATTCTCTATAAAGCCGCTGGTGTTGGACTATGGGAAAATAATGTGACAGCACATGTGTACCAAACTTTTTTCACTTCGATACAATACCGATATTGGGGCCTTGAGTATTGGTCGATACCAATATTGATTTGATACGATATCAGCGTGAACATTCTGTTCTTTTTTAGTGTTGGAAAATACTGGTAGAGCTTTGCAGATGTAAATGCACTGCAAGACTGCTTGTATCAGAGCGCTTACTGTACTGTATAGTGGAGATTTTAGATGCAAGCCGATATAATCAGATTGTTATCAATATCAAATGGGTACATCCCTAGTACATGTTAGAATTGATATTTCACGCAATGAACCGTAGCGCTCTAGTGACTG
Source organism: Entelurus aequoreus (assembly GCF_033978785.1). Lineage (NCBI taxonomy): Eukaryota > Metazoa > Chordata > Actinopteri > Syngnathiformes > Syngnathidae > Entelurus > Entelurus aequoreus. The sequence goes on from NC_084739.1 coordinate 21,908,963, forward strand.
CAGCACTCATGCTACCCCAGACCATGACACTACTACTGTACCACCACTCCCATGCTTGATTTTTGACAAGATGATGATCTCGCTACTCACTGTTGTTGCCAGTAGTGTTGTGCGATATAGACGATCTATAATATAAATCATAAAGCTTTTAAAACCATTGCCATATCGCCATAATGCATATTGATGACTCAGAGCTGTGTCCCGCAAATGTGACAGTGACAAGTGAACGAAGCCAGCGACTAATGTCACAGTACCAAGCTGCTTCTATATCACTAATCCTCCCCTCCGTAGCGGCACATGAATATTTTCTTACAAGGAGCATTATCACTAGAGGACAAGGAATAGCTAAAAATGCTACACTACGTACCGGAGAAGTACCGTATTTTTCGGACTATAAGTCGCAGTTTTTTTCATAGTTTGGCCGGGGGTGCGACATATACTCAGGAGCGACTTATGTGTGAAATTATTAACACATTACCGTAAAATATCAAATAATATTGTTTAGCTCATTCACGTAAGAGACTAGACGTATAAGATTTCATCGGATTTAGCGATTAGGAGTGACAGATTGTTTGGTAAACGTTTAGCATGTTCTATATGTTATAGTTATTTGAATGACTCTTACCATAATATGTTACGTTAACATACCAGGCACGTTCTCAGTTGGTTATTTATGCGTCATATAACGTACACTTATTCAGCCTGTTGTTCACTATTCTTTATTTATTTTAAATTGCCTTTCAAATGTCTATACTTGGTGTTGGGATTTATCAAATAAATTTCCCCAAAAAATGCGACTTATACTCCAGTGCGACTTATATATGTTTTTTTCCCTTCTTTGTTATGCATTTTCGGCGGTGCAACTTATACTCCGGAGCGACTTATACTCCGAAAAATACGGTATACAATAAAAAGCATAGCGAACCGCTAAGCTAGAGCTGTTGACATTGACAGTAATGATAGCAAGTACAGTATAAAATAATGGTCGATACTACAGTGATTAGATCAATATTTTTTTATTATTACAAAACCTGTTGTTTTTTGTTTACAAACTCAGGAAATAGAAGCCCACAGTAGTTTTTGCTTCTGTTTAATCAATCAATCAATCAATCAATGTTTATTTATATAGCCCTAAATCACAAGTGTCTCAAAGGGCTGTTTAGTTATTTTGCACTTTTTTACTTTACATTTTGTGTGTAATAAAAGCATAAGTAAATAATTTTAATATTTACTCGATATTGTTACATCGCTATCCGGTCTTTTGTCTGATTATAATAGTGATCAAAAATGTAATTATGCAATAATCTTGAAAATTTGAATTATGGACACTGGTATGGCTATTAAGCCTCTGCAAATACTTGGTATTGGATTGATACCCACATTTTTACACTGCAAAAACTTAAATCTAAGTAAGATTAAATATCTCAAATAAGGGTGATATTTGCTTATTTTCTGTCTGATAAGATAATTCTTCTCACTAAGCAGATTTTATGTTAGAGTGTTTTACTTGTTTTAAGTGTTTTGGTTCTAAATTATCTCAGTAAGATATATAGATAATCTCAGCATGTTGCTGAGATTTGATGACCTATATTTAGTAAAACATGCTTGAAACTAGAATAGCAACTGTTGCAAAGCTGTGTCGTCAACACTCACAAGTATAAAACAATTTTTTTAAAGTAATAATTTCTTATTTCAAGCATGAAAAAAAAAATCATGACTTTGACAAAATTGTGTCTCATATTAAAGCAGATGACAGCCAAATGGACTTTGCCGTTTTATTTTCAATGAAACAATAGAAAATACGTACTCATACAGTAGTGTAGTTGTTATTAGTGAGAATATACTTATTTTAAGGTATTTTGGGTTCATTGAGGTTAGCTAATTTTGCTTATTTTGGAAAGTCTTGGCAAGCCACATTTTCTTGTTCTATTGGCAGATAATTTTGCTTAGTTCAAATAAAATACCCCTAATTTATGTTTTTTTTTCTTGTTTTTGAACACTGACTTTTTGCAGTGCAGTATTGCCCAAAACAATGTAAAGTATCAAAACAACAGAATGATGAGTGATTATTACATCTTCACAGAAGTGTAAATATAACCATGTTACAACATCAAGTCACCAGATATTACGAAGTAGATTAATAATAGAAGCAATACGGTGGAACAGGGGTTAGTGCATGTGCCTCACAATACGAAGGTCCTGAGTAGTCCTGAGTTCAATCCCGGGCTCGGGATCTTTCTGTGTGGAGTTTGTATGTCCTCCCTGTGACTGCGTGGGTTCCCCCGGGTACTCCGGCTTCCTCCCACTTCCAAAGACATGCACCTGGGGATAGGTTGATTGGCAACACTAATTGGCCCTAGTGTGTGAATGTGAGTGTGAATGTTGTCTGTTTATTTGTGTTGGCCCTGCGATGAGGTGGCGACTTGTCCAGGGTGTACCCCGCCTTCCGCCCGAATGCAGCTGAGATAGGCTCCAGCACCCCCCGCAACCCCAAAAAGGGATAAGCGGTAGAAAATGGATGGATGGATTAATAATAGTTTTGATAAAATAAAACTGCAGTGTTTCCCACACATTTATTTATTTGTGGCGGCCCGCCACGAAAGAATTACGTCCGCCACAAATAAAAAATAAAAAATAAATTTAAAAAATTAAAAAATATATTTTTTATTTTTTTTGTCCTGTCCAGCTTCTCAGGCAAATCATATAGTTGATGTAGATGCCCATATAGGCTGTTCTGATTTACTTTACAAAAGAGAAGTGTAGGATACTTCTCTTGTTGCCTTATTTGTATTTGACCACTACTGTTTTCTGTTTATTTGTTACTGACTGTGGCAGGACACCTCTGCCTCTGTTTCACTTTATGTTGCTGGTAAATAATATGGTTGTAGTAGTAGGCTAAAGTTAAATTATTTAGTATGCACTAATTAAAGGGGCAGAGCTTTAAGAGACATTTTAGCTTTTATATTTTATAAGATATATTTTTTGTAAGAACCACAATTAATAAATATATTTCAGTGAATAACTTATTGTTCAAATCTGTATATAAATATGTACATAATGTGTTGTAATTATATTGTAAAATGGATGGATGGACGTTTAAAACAAAACTGTTATTATTAATCAGTAAGTATACATTTTTTTAGCCTTTTTAGAGAAAATCCTATCATTGTAGTACATTATGCAAATTGCTCGATGATGTCATGATGACCACGCCCATAGCCACGCCCATAGCCACGCCCCCACCACCACAGGTATCTTGGCAGTTCATGGGAAACACTGAACTGGAAATATGTTCCCGCCTACATCAGCAGCCGTTATTATTTATGTGCGAAATAATGTATTGTGACATATTCCATTATTGGAAAAGGCTGCAATATGTATTGCAATATAGATTTCAGGCTATACCTCCCATCCCTAATTACCAGCTATTTAGACAATAATGGCTGAATGTCACAGTGTAAATGAGTAAATCCATATTGCATCATTCACTCTGTACGTACGCCATCGTGTCGTCTTCCTGTTCGTCTTCCCACCAACACAACAGTTACTCGAGAAAAAAAAAAGAATTCCGCTTACAATGTTGTGGGGATTCATGGGTGTTTTTCTCTCGCTTAGACTGAGGGGCAGGCCGCAGAGGAAAAGGCCAGGCAGGAGTGTGTGGCACACAGCGGCTCTCTGGAAAAATATGAAGACGAATGAAGAATTGACTGTGAATCAGAGTTGTAACAATGCAGACAGGGAAGGAGTTCCCGGTATTGATACCTCAATCCAAGTGGGATCTGGGGAGGGCGGACTCTGAAATCCCAAAAAAGAGGGTGGACTGTGAGGACGGTAACTGGCCAGGCGTTATTCTTCCAACTGTCTTAGAGTTGCGCTTTGGATCTACCTCACCATGATATGAAATGCTGCTGCTCCCATTCATGAATAATACAGCTAAGGAAGAGCGGACTAGAAATATGTGTGCTGTGTTCTTGCCTCTCGTTACACAGCTGCTGTTTTTTTATTTTTTTTATTTTGTTTTGGTTTTATTTTCTTTGCTTGACGAGAGTAGTTTATAGGTGAGTCTTAATGCAGCTTTGCAATAAATCAACAACTTCCTATTTCTTTCTTTGTTGACTCCCCTCATCTGAAGGAGCGACATTTTTTGGGGGGGGGGGGGGGGGGGGTAATATTTCCTCATTATTTCTCGTCATCCTCTGCTGGAGACTATCCAATTGGACTTTTTCTCTCCTCGATGACAAAATGAATTGTTTATGGAGGAAAATAACCCCTCAGGTTAAATGTTAGTCTCAGGCTGTTAACTATGAGGACGCATGCTGAATATCATCTTTTTATTTGACTCCTGAGTTTTGCTTTTTATGTTTTGTTTCAGAGATCATTCTGTGCATAGCCACACATTGTTATGACATCATTTTGTACTTTTGAGTTTTTGATATTGACTTAAGCTGTGTTTTATTGCTTTATTTTGTATAATATAGAGAGTATTGACATGTTCATTGGTGTTCATAGAGTATTATTCAACTAACAAATACATCTGTGTTTCCTAACCATTGTTGAGGCGCAAGCGCCCCCTAGAGGGCCGCCAAAAAATATCTGTTTCTCAGCTGTGGTCTGTATGGGCCGGAGCGGTACTCAGTTGTAATGCACTTTTCCACCACTTGTGGCAATAATGAAAATTTCAAACAAACAGAAGAAGTCTTTAGCTAAAGTCATTTAAAAATGTCTTAAGGGCAAAAATTGTGACTAAAGTGGTGAGGCTGTATTTTCATTTGCACTAAATTTTTATTGACAGTTTAGTTAACAAATATATTCATTATTAATTTAGTTAATTTATTTTAGCACAACATAATTGTATGTAAATGTATTTTTTGTCAGTTATTTATGTGTCCCATCGTATGCAGTATATTTACTTAGTATTTATTTTTCCAGCCTGACCTAAGTCTAAGGTTTATGTGTTAAATAAATACCATTTGTGATAATATCATCATCAACACAAGATTGTAAACTGTAAGCAGGTTAGATATAATTGAATACGATTCAAATCAAGTGTAAGATTACTAATTCAGTGTTAATATTTGAGTGGAACCAATGCCCTGATGTCCAAAAGGTGAAGAACTCCTGAAATAGATTATTAATTAGGGATGTTCCGATTCCGATACCGATCTTCTGAGAGTGGGCTCTGCCGATACCACTAACGATCACATGTACCGTAATAACTACACTATTCACTTTATGTATGGTGAATTCTACTGTCTGTTTAACAGTAGCAACCCAAAGTAAGTTCTTTGTTCTCAATGGACACAATAACTAAACAAAAGCAAAAACTACTTAATTAACTACAAACCCCGAAACCAGTGAAGTTGGTATGTTGTGTAAATCGTAAATAAAAATAGAATACAATGATTTGCAAATCCTTTTCATCTTATATTCAATTGAATAGACTGCAAAGACAAGATACTTAATGTTCAAACTGGAAAACTTTATTTTTTGCAAATATTAGCTCATTTGAAATTTGCTGCCTGCAACATGTTTCAAAAAAGCTGGCACAAGTGGGAAAAAAGACTGAGAAAGTTGAGGAATGCTCATCAAACACTTTTTGGAAAATCCCACATGTGATGAGGCTAGTTGGGAACAGGTGGGTGCCATGATTGGGTGTAAAAGCAGCTTCCATGAAATGCTCAGTCATTCACAAACAAGGATGGGGCGAGGGTCACCACTTTGTGAACAAATTTGTGAGCAAATTGTCCAACAGTTTAAGAACAACATTTCTCAAGGAGCTATTGCAAGGAATTTAGGGATTTCACCATCTGCGGTCCGTAATATCATCAAAGGGTTCAGAGAATCTGGAGAAATCACTGCACGTAACATTGAATGCCCGTGACCTTGGATCCCTCATACTGCATCAAAAAGCGACATCAGCGTGTAAGTGATATCACCACATGGGCTCAGGAACACTTCAGAAAACCACTGTCAGTAACTACAGTTTGTCGCTACATCTGTAAGTGCAAGTTAAAACTCTACTATGCAAAGCGAAAGCCATTTATCAACAACACCCAGAAACGCTGCCGGCTTCGCTGGGCCTGAGTTCATCTAAGATGGACTGATGCAAAGTTTAAAAGTGTTCTGTGATCTGACAAGTCCACATTTCAAATTGTTTTTGGAAACTGTGGACGTTGTGTCCTCCGGACCAAAGAGGAAAAGAACCATCCGGATTGTTATAGGGGCAAAGTTCAAAAGCCAGCATCTGTGATGGTATGGGGGTGTACCAGTGCCCAAGACATGGGTAACTTACTCATCTGTGAAGGCACCATTAATGCTGAAAGGTGCATACAGGTTTTGGAGCAACATATGTTGCCATCCAAGCAACGTTATCATGGACGCCCCTGCTTATTTCAGCAAGACAATGCCAAGCCACGTGTTACAACAGCGTGGCTTCATAGTAAAAGAGTGTGGGTACTAGACTGGCCTGCCTGTAGTCCAGACCTGTCTCCCATTGAAAATGTGTGGCGCATTATGAAGCCTAAAATACCACAATGGAGACCTCCGGACTGTTGAACAACTTAAGCTGTACATCAAGCAAGAATGGGAAAGAATTCCACCTGAAAAGCTTCAAAAATTGGTCTCCTCAGTTCCCAAACGTTTACTGAGTGTGGTTAAAAGGAAAGGCCATGTAACACAGTGGTAAAAATACCCCTGTGCCAACTTGTTTGCAATGTGTTGCTGCCATTAAATTCTGAGTTAATGATTATTGGCAAAAGAAAATCTAGTTTTCCAGTTTGAACATTAAGTATCTTGTCTTTGCAGTCTATTCAATTGAATATAAGTTGAAAAAGATTTGCGAATCATTGTATTCTGTTTTTATTTACGATTTACACGACATGCCAACTTCACTGGTTTTGGGTTTTGTACTTCCCCCGAGCCTATGGGCTCTTGAAACTGCGGCTTACTACATTATGTAGATAAATATCCCTACTGCATGAAGTCATCTCATTTGCATAGTCGCAAAATGTAATATTTGTGGATACATTTTGGTTTGTGTTTCAAAAACAGTGTGACTATCTAATGCAGTGGTTCTTAACCTGGGTTCGATTGAACCCTAGGGGTTCGGTGAGTCAGGCTCAGGGGTTCGGTGGAGGTCAAGACACACCCGACTCATCGTGTAAATAAAAACTTCTCCCTATCGGCGTATTACGGAATCGGCAACAGCAGAAGTCAGACTGATTTGCAGGTGTGTAATTTGTTGTGAGTTTATGCACTGTGTTGGTTTTGTTCTTTGAACAAGGTGATGTTCATGCACGGTTCATTTTGTGCACCAGTAAAAAAACATGGTAACACTTTAGTATGGGGAACATATTCACCATTAATTAGTTGCTTATTAACATGCAAATTAGTAACATATTGGCTCTTAACTAGTCATTATTAAGTACTTATTAATGCCTTATTCGGCATGGCCTTATTGTAACCCTAACACTCTAACCCTAACCCTAACCAAATAACTCTAAATTAAGTCTTTGTTACTTAGAATATGTTCCCCATACTAAAGTGTTACCAAAAACATATAACTTTGTCTTGAATTTGAAAAAAAAACATTTTATTTTTCACTAAAGAAGGGTTCGGTGAATGCGCATATGAAACTGGTGGGGTTCGGTACCTCCAACAAGGTTAAGAACCACTGATCTAATGTTTTAAAAACAGAAACGGAGTTGTTTTTTAACTTACGGTTTAATTTCGTGCAGCAGTGGGAAACATTAAATTTGTAACTTCATAATTGTTGTTGACCAAATAGACATCTCGGGGGGGCTGGGATACGAGTGCATCAATGTCTGCTCCACAGAGCGGGTGTTTGATTTGTAGACTGGTGTTAGAGTAGCCTTAGCTGAACAAAGGTGAAGCCATCTCCGCCAAACATTTGCCTCCAGCCGGTCTAAATCCAAGCGTGACAGCCCCAGTGCCGCCCATTCTTGTTGTCTTGTGTTTTGGATGAACATGAACACTAGTCCAGCCCAGGGGTCTCAAAATGTATAGTTACTCGTTCAACATGATGCAAGTGTCTGTAGATAAAGTTTGTGTGTGCCGCTACTTCTATGAATCCTATTTTCTCGTATGTTCTTCTTCCCCGTCTGAGCCGCCACAGAGTTAAGATGTGCACTGTCGCCTAGTGTATGGCGCTGTAACTACAAACACGTGTTATTCGTAAATATAAACAGAATACAATGATTTGCAAATCCTTTTCAACTTATATTCAACATATTTAATGTTCGAACTGAGGACTCGTCAGACCACAGAACACTTTTCCACTTTGCATCAGTCCATCTCAGAAGCCGGCAGCGTTTCTGGGTGTTGTTGATAAATGGCTTTCGATTTGCATAGTAGAGTTTTAAGTAGAAATGTAGAAATTCAGAGCTTTATTTGTCCATTCTTAACATGTACAAGACACATAAGAACTGAAATTACATTTTCGGCACAATCCCGCTAAGAGCAGACATACGTTACAGGGAGACAAGACGGGACCGCCAACGGATCAGCCACTTAGGGCGCTCCTTAAAAAGGTGGGAAAAAGGTGACATTGGGGAAGGGGGGGAGAGTTAAAAAAAATATCAGTCTGAGGCTGGACCCTCAGGAATGGTCCAGACTGAGTCCGAGGAAAAAACCTCACATAGCATGGCACACATAAACATGGTACATGTAATCACAACAACTCGCAACAGAGTCATCCAACAGGACTTTGGAGGCCGGCAGCTGCTGTTGAGCGCTACTCAGCCCCCACAACCCCGGAGGAATTAAGCAGTGGTGAAGGCGTTGATTTGGGGAGGGGTGTGTGCGTGCATGTATGCCCAATTAACTTGGGTGAGATGTTGGAATTGTCTTTATGGGCCGAGGCTTGCACTTGCACTTACAGATGTAGCGACAAACTGTAGTTACTGACAGTAGTTTTCTGAAGTGATATCCTTTACACACTGATGTCAGTTTTTGATGCAGTACCACCTGAGGGATCCAAGGTCCGTAACCGATATCATCGCTTACGTGCAGTGATATTTTTTCAGATGCTCTGAACCCTTTGATGATATTACGGACCGTAGATGGTGAAATCCCTAAATTCCTTGCAATAGCTCGTTGAGAAATGTTGTTCTTAAACTGTTGGACAATTTGCTCACGCGTTTGTTGACAAAGTGGTGACCCTCGCCCCATCCTTCTTTGTGAATGACTGATCCTTTCATGGAAGCTGCTTTTATACCCAATCATGGCACCCACCTGTTCCCAATTAGCCTGTTCACCTGTGGGATGTTCCAAATAAGTGTTTGATGAGCATCCCTCAACTTTCTCAGTATTTTTTGCCACTTGCGCCAGCTTTTTTGAAACATGTTGCAGGCATCAAATTCCAAATTAGCTAATATTTGCAAAGATTAACAACGTTTTCCAGTTCGAACATTAAGTATCTTGTCTTTGCAATCTATTCAATTGAATGTAGGTTGAAAAGGATTTGCATGCATTGTATTCTGTTTTTATTTACGATTTACACAAAGTGCCAACTTCACTGGTTTGGGGGTTTGTGCAAGATACATTTGCAGTCAATAAAATTAATGACAGAGGATGGCAAAATATACCCGAATTGTACTTGTGGCGACCTGCCGCAAGTAAATAAATATGTGGGAAACACTGTGATGACACTTACAATAATAAGAAATGCAGTTTATTGCTGTAATGGAGGTGATTAATATTATTGTTGGGGAGCATCTCCACACTGTGTATGGAGACTTATAATTAGCTGCGAGCCGCTTGTCAGCCAAAGAGGATCAGTGTTTGTGATCGGTAGGGCTGGGCGATGTGGACGAAAAAGTATATGTCAATATAGTTAAACTCGATATTCGATATATATCTCAAATTATTTTCCGGTGAATGTATACATATAAATATATTCATTTTTGAGCGATATTCAGTGAAATTGAAGTGAATGACGACTGTACTGTAAACGGTCAGTGGCACTTTTATTAACCTAGTTAGTCATGATCAGTGTTGGGACTAACGTAACGCCGTTAGTTTCGGCGGTAACTAGTAATCTAACGCGTTATGTTTTTATATACAGTAACTCCGTTACCGTTACTGCATGATGCGTTACTGCGTTATTTTACGTTATTTTTATGTAGTATCGGCTACAAACTGAAGATCTGGGTGTGTTTTATTGGAGCGCTCCGGTGGAAAAGAAGAGGCGTGCTTTTAGGCGTGCTTTTCCCCACCTACAGAAAGCACGCCTCCCCCCAGAGCCGTACTTCGGGTGTAACAACCTTCACTTTACCCGGAAGAGGGTCTTTACAGCTGAGGGTGAATGACGAGCCCGGCGGTTTGTTGCAACTTTGTGACTTTATTGCACGCAGTCATCCAGCAAGCTAGAGCACTTACACGCAGGGGCGCCGAAAAGGGGGGGTAAAGGAGACGGATTCTAGGGGCCCATGATGGAGGGGGGCCCAGAGAGGCCCCTAATGATGATGAAATTATAATACAGAAAAAATAATGACACTAAGTTATTAACTAACATATAATCACAAATGATTTATTTTCCATGTCCTGGTAACAATACCTTTTATTTGTTTTGGAAGCATCAACACCTGCAGGGCCCTCCCTCCCCCCCTCTATTTACGTAAAATGGTTCAGTCAGAACCGAATCAGATGCAGGTAGAGCACCGGCGATTTGTCACAGACAGCGCCACAGCGGGTAAAGCGAAAGAGACAGCAGTATGCCTCAAAAATCAGGCAGCCAAAAAAGAAAGGAAAAGAAAATAAGAGAGGAGAAGGAGTTGAAGGGTCGACAATATGTCACCCAATATTTCCAAAAAAAAAGGTGGGTTTGTTAGTTGTGGTGGAAAGTTATGCATATTAACTTTGTCCCTGTCTGTGGTAATAAGCTAGCTCACTTTTCTCACCATGATAGCTCAAGAAAACTCTGGATTTTTACATTTTACTGCTATATTAGTGAAATAATCAATCCAGTCAAACATTTATCAAGCTGTTCTTATTCAATAATGTCATGGAAGAGTTTATTTCCAATTTAAGAATCAGTGGTGCAGCAAATAAATGACTCAAAATGAATTCCATTGTATTCAGAGTGCTCAGTTCTTCCCCTACTGTACATGTCAACTGTGATGCTGTTCTTCTTTCAGAAATATGGTAATGATAGTCAAAAATACCATTAAAATGCATAATTGTATGTAAAATAGCATCAAAAAATGTTGCCGCTCTGTTGGGGGCCCTGTAAAGATTCTTTTCATGGGGCCCAAAATCCCTACACGCACTCACTGTCGCCGCTCCCTCACCTCTCTCCCCCACTCACTCACTGACGTCACTCACCTCTCATGCTGTCATATCTTAAAGGGCCACACACACACACACACACACACACATACGCTACTCTCATAACAACTAACAAGACATCATGGCGAAGCCAGAAGTCGAGTTTTTTAACATGGAGACATTCTCAATACTTTTCTTTTGTCGAGCACAAAGAAAACAACATTTTAGTTAAATGTAAGTTGTGTCTTGGATCAAAGATCCTATCTACTTAGAGTTAAAGTTAAAGTGCCATTATGTTGCAGCTATTTGAAATAGTTTTGTAAATTTTTTCTGGCCTGAAATAAATTGGCCCTTTGAAACATATCTTTGTCGTTGTGTGTTGTATGTAGACCACATTGCTTTCTGAGTTCAGTGATGCAAATGCATGTCAAGTTGATCAACAGATTGTATTATTCTCCAGTGCAATAACAGTACTGAAATGAAGGCTAAAAGGGCATTAATGGGAGCTTTAAAAAAAAGGGGGGGAAAAAGAAGTAACTAAATAGTTACTTTTCACAGTAACGCATTACATTTTGGTGTAAGTAACTGAGTTAGTAACTGAGTTACTTTTGAAATAAAGTAACTAGTAATTGTAACTAGTTACTGGTTTTCAGTAACTAACCCAACACTGGTCATGATGGGTATTAACAGCACAGAAAAGAAACTGTTTAAGTAGCACAAAATTACATAACAAATAAAATAAAAAAATATTATTCTATGTAAAATAAATAACAGCTGTGGAAATAATACAAAATGTATCAAACTCAGATAAAAAAATAAATTTGCAGGCAGGCACTATTTAATTCCCAGTCGAGGATGTAATGGACTGTCACACACGTGCGGTTCTGGTTATGATCTTCCTCACTTTGCCATACATTTTTGGCAGCATTTCTCTTGGCAACTCGAGAACAGTTTTGATTTGGGCTTACGTTGTAAACAACTCAAATTAAAGTTTTATCCGGACGCATACATTTGTCCAAATGTGGCCAAGTAGACGCATTGTGGGTTTCCTAGACATTGTCTACATCGCTAAAAGAAAAATCTAAAAAAGAGAATCCCTCTGCCATCTTCCACTAGTTTTTAAAATACATAAATCGCCCAGTTGAATATTGCCTCTTCTTTTCTCCAACCCTCTGGTCGTCATTTGGGATGTCTGTTGTGATTTCCCTTCCTGGTTCGATGACCCGCCCTATCTTGCCTCTGAATGGCCTGTCCCTAATGTTTTGCCCTAATCTCAACCAATCGTGACTCATCATAGTAAACAACCAACCAATCATGGATGTTCTTTTACGTGCACGCACGTCTTGGAAGGAGGAAGGGTAGGGGTTTATAGCCCATGGAGTTTTGCGAGGGAGTGGAAAGCGGGGGAGAACAAGGAACACAACAAATACGCGGTGTTTGGTCAATTTAACGTGAAATAAATTATATCGATATTACGATATTTTCTTCATTCATATCTTGTTTAAAAATATATCGATATATCTTACAGACTCGATATATCGCCCAGCCCGAGTGATTGGCATTAAAAGGCATTGATCATGTACTTTTTCACGAAAATCGTCCGATGCTGATCAGCAGCCGATCGATCGGCACATCCCTACCATTAATGTTGTTTACAGGACTGCAATCCAATCAAGGATGCATCATCCACTATTTGTCCACTAAAATATTTGCCCCTGGATACAATTTGTTTCCAGACATGGCATGTTGGATATACAGTATCGGAGTGCACCAATCTAGTTTGCTGCCCAATTGCATTGCCCCGTGTGTTGCTCAATATTTCTTCAAGCTTCAGAATATTCTCTCCTCCACAGCGAACCTCCTCCCCTCAATGAAATCCCCCGGGGTCTGTGAATGCTGAAAAGAAGTCTCATTATTGCAACAATACGCTTTCCCTCCACTTCTCCAATTCCTTTTTTTCTTTTTTTAAATCCTCCTGTATCTTTCACGCTCACTTTCAGAGCGATCGCAAGCTCTTTTTCGGAGATTTTCTGCGACACGTAAGCGTTGAAGCGTTTCTCCTTTGGGCCAGGCGGCGCGATGCTTAATGCTGCTGTCAGAGCATACAAAATGCACACCAGCCTACGAGCCGGTTCTAAATGCATTGCTTTAAATGCTTCATGGGGGATACTGTGCACAATCTAACATGCATGTTGCTTGGGAAGTGCCTGCATGTTTTAAGCGACATACATAATAAATATGAGTGAAGATTTTTGATATACTTGTACAGTAGGAAGCTCAATTCTTTGGCTGGTCATCATTGTATTACCATATTAACTCTGCATGATAGCTTTGCCTTGGATGACTTTGGATCCTCATTAACTGGTGTCATGCATTTGAGTTTGATATTTTAGACTGCTAAGTTCAGGGTCTGGGCACCAAATTCTGGGTCCCCATACACAAGACTCCTGAAGGACCCCTCATTTCACCCTAAACCAAATCTTGCCGCCTCATACACGCACACTTGGTATGTTTACATTCACTAAAAAAAGTAATTTTTGCATGAATTTGCTAGAAACCAGCTTTTTAAAACACATGCATGTATATATAATGTATTTATGTATTTGTGAATGTATGTATGTATATATACAGTATGTGTATATGTAAAAATATATATATACATGTGTATGTATATGCGTGTAAATGTGTGTGTGCGTATGTACGTGTATATATATATATATATATATATATATGTGTGTGTGCGTGTGTGTATGTGCATATATATACACGTAGGTATATGTGCATATATATATATATATATATATATATATATATATATATATATATATATATATATATATATATATATATATATATATATATACAGTATAAAGATATATATATATATATATATATATATATATATATATATATATATATATACTGTATATAATTTTTATTTTTATTTTTTATTTAGGGTTACCTGCGAGGGGAGGGGGTTTGCCCATCCCTCTGCGTTGAGCCAACCAGATTAGCCACTTTATTCCAGAGATGACGGTCTTGTGCCAGCTGTTCTGCATCCTCCACAGCAACTCCCTGTAGTTGGAGGTCGCCCGCAACGACGTCGATACATTGGGTGCCGGGTTTTCCTCAAGGTCTTTTCCAGCCTGCAGCCCTCGAGTCAAACTGGAGAATGGTCAAACCAGCGGGTATGACGTTGCGCAACCAGACAGGAGGCTCTGGGCTGGGCAGTGCGGGCTCTAAGCACTTTGTTGGAAACTTGCAGGGGCCACCTGATGTTCTCGATGGTTCTGAGTGTCTTGCTATCAAAGCCATCTATTCTTTCCGCCAGAGACTTGTTTAAGGACCAAGTCTCCGAGGCATAAAGCAGGATGGAGAGTACTGCAGAGTTGTAAATTCTGAGCTTCTTCTTGCGTGAGATGGTCTGGTGCCGCCAGAGTGGTTTCCAGGGAGATTGCAGAGCTGATGCAGCTAGGGCTCTTCTGCGGATGATCTCTTGTTTTAGGTCTGTGTTGTCTGTCACTATGTACTGTAAATACACAAAGTTCTTAACAGGCTCTACAATGTCTTTACCAAGTCGCAGTGGAGGTGGATCTGGTCTATCATCAACATACAGGAATTTGGTTTTCGTCCAGCTCAATAGGAGGTCAAGCTTCTCTGCCTCTTCACTGTACTGTATATGCCCAGAGCGTCTTTCAGCTGGCTGTAGGATGTGCTAAGCAGGATGGTGTCGTCAGCGTATTCCAGGTAGGTTAAGTGGTTATTGCCAAAGGACACTCCGGGAATCTGCTCACAAACCCTGATCAGTAATGCAATTGAAGAGGTCAGTAGCAGGCATACAGCCCAGGCGAGCGCCATTGGAGATGGGAAACCAGTCTGAGTGTCTCTGCCGTTAATGTGGCCATAGCTCTGTGCGTTGCTGTAAAGCAGCTTGGTTTGGGCAACAATCTTAGACAGTGCTCCAAGGGCCAGAAGGATACTCCGCAGTGAAGCGTGGCAGAGTGTCAAAGACAGTCTTTAGATCTATGAATCCGATGTAGAGATAGCAGTCTTTACAGAATATATAGGTCTTCTCTATCAACAAACGAAAGGCGGAGATGTGGTCTGTTGTGGAGCAGTTAGGCATGAAGCCAGCCTGCTGGGGACGGTAACGGCTTCTGATGGCTAAGAGAGCACAAGTGAGCAAGATCCTGGTAAAGAGCTTGCCAGGGATGGAATGTAGGGAGTGTCCACTGTGATTGCTGCAGACTAGCCTGTTACCCTTACATTTCCAGAGGGGTAATATGAATATGTGAGGAAGCCATTCGACGATGCTCTCACTATCTGATTTTAGCATCTCTGTAGTTATTGCACAGAGGCCGGGGACTTTCTTGTTAAGTTTCTTCAGAGCGGCTCTGACTTCTTTGGTTGTCACAGGGTCTGTACAGCAGGCGTCACTAGGGACTGCAGCGTCAGCCAGCGCTAGGATGGTGGGATCAGCTGGGTTGGTATTGTGCTGCAGAGGGAGGCTGAAGTGCTCTTTACAGCATTCGAGGCAGTTTGCTTCAGTTGTTATGAGGTTTCCACCAGAATTTTTCATCAGGGCTGCCTTGATGCCAAGCTCTGCTCCTCAGTTGGTAACAAACGATTTCTAGCGTCGGGAGATGAGGATGTGGTTGAGCACTTTCCTGGTTCTGCCATCTGGGCTGTACCATGTCCAATGATGCATGAGTTTTTGAAGAAACCAGGTATCAAAAACACAGAGGTTGTTGTGGTGGCAGAAAAGAAGAAGGCAGTTACCGTTGTCGTTAGTGGACCTGTCAACAAAAGTTGTGCCAGCAAGTGAGCCTGTGACCCGATCATTGCTCGTCAGCGTGGTGTTGACATCGGTGTGGATGATGGTGATGTTGTGTGATGGCACTTGGAGTTGGTCAAAAAAGGTATCCTTCACTTCCTCATCAGCGACATTGCTGGGGGCATAAACAACAATTACTTTCATCTTGCCATGTTAACGGAGAAAGCGGACCAGTAATCTGTCGCTCAGGTGTTTCCAGCTGATCAGGGATTTACATAGGAGGGCCTTTGGAATGGCAAGTGCCACACCATATTGGGTTGTTAGCCCCCCGCAGGATAGTAGGTTGGTGGGGCTGCCACCTCACAGTGTACCGACACGTTGGGGTCATTGTTTGTCTCGTACCTACCCTGGAGACCATCCAGCCAAGGATGACCCTACCAGGAGCAAGGTCCAGACGGTATCGCTCTCCAGGGTCGTTGGAACGTGCAAACCCTGTCGACACTGCAAGGCCAGACCCAAAAGGGGAATATATATGTATATATATACTGTATATGTATATTTATTTTTTTTGTAGGAATCAATTTTAGGGCACCTCTGTGCCAACTTGCTGTGTGTATATGTCATACATTAGCAACCAATGGGAACTGTTGTAACCTGTAACCTGATTATTATTTATTATTATTTTTAGAAATATAATATATTTGAATCAAGAATTGTGTTGAATCGTGAATCGATTCTTAATCGAATTGTCACCTCAAGAATCGTAATAGAATCAACTCGATTCACATCCCAACTGTTTCATGATCTGAGAACATGTTCGAAGTTTCCCACAGCACTGCAATCTTATTGTGGCAGGAAAGGAGTAACGAGTGACGTAATTGTGGAATTTGCAAAATTGAATGTGACGCATTTGTAAAAAGTAAGTGAAAAAACATGAAAAAAGCATTTAGAACTGCAAAAAAACGGTTTTGTTCTTTTTGTCGTTTTTATGTTAAGACGGAGTCGCTTGTGAGAGCTTTTAGATGGGGAAGGGGCTGGCAGCAGTACCCAATGCTCGTTGGGAAGAGCGATGTGTGCTTTCCAATGCTCAATTTGCCGCTAATCACTTTTCGCTGCGAGCAGGCCCATAATAAAATTCGTAGTTCAGTGTAATTGCAGCCTCCGCAACCTGGGTGGTTAATAGTTAAATATATATTGGCAATCTGTAAAACCTTTAGAAAGAACATTAACTACAATAACACACATTGGGCAACACAAAGAGCAACTTCCTGTAAACAAGTTGAAGTTAAGATATTTAGTCACATGGTTAAAATGTGATCCTGAAGTGAAACTTCACACGGCCCAGCCTAGCCATGGCTCCTCAGGTAAATTGAGTTTGGGATTCCTGATCTAGAGGACTCTAATTACCGTATTTTCCGGACCGTAGGGCGCACCGGATTATAAGGCGCACTGCCGATGAGCTAGTCTGGTCTATTTTTATACAAAAGGCGCACCGGATTATAGGGAGCAGTAAAAGGGTCATATTTTTTTTTTTTTTTCTAAATTGAAAACACTCCCTTGTGGTCTACATAACATATAATGCTGGTTCTTTGGTCAAAATGTTGCATAGATTATGTTTTACAAAACATCTTCAAGACGCTTTCTGACAGTCGCTTCAGGATGCGCCGTTTTGTGGGCGGTCTTATTTACGTGGCTCACCTTCGACAGCGTCTTTTCTCCATCATCTTTGTTGTAGCGGTGTAGCGTGCAAGGACGGGTGTGGAAGAAGTGTCAAAAGATGGAGCTAACTGTTTTAATAACATTCAGACTTTACTTAAGTCAATAACGGAGCAGCATCTCCTCAGCCGTGGCTCACTAGTGCAACATCAACGCCGGAAATGTGTCCTGTGAAAAACCGTCTGACTCAACGGGACTCTCTAAAACTAAAGTTCCTTGGGTGAATAATGTAAACTCACTACACCGGTATGTTTTAGCGCTTTCATGGCGAGTTTACTGACAGATATAAGTAAGAACTTTAAACTATTTTACTTTATATTAGAAATGGTAACAGCAGAGGATGAATGTCCCATAACAAGAAAATAGGGAAAAAGAAGAATCTTATTGACTACGGTGTCGGCAGCGACTACAAAGGCGGAGGCGCGCAAATTTTCAGGATTTATGCAGATCCCAAATACACATTAGCAGGTACCGGAAGGTAATAAAAGTTGCTTTTGCATAATATTGCGAAACAAAATGCCAGATAATATGTCTTACTTTATACACACACCATAATAATACTCGTATGTTGAAGCACAGTACAATCCATCAAGCGGTGCAGCTTCACAGCTTACCAAAGTCGTACTAAAACATTTTGATCGATTTTTGAGCGCCGTGTGTAATGTTCTATATTTTCAATGGAACATATAACATTTTGGTGTTGTTTACTTGAGTCATATTGCAGTCTACACGTATCTCTTATGTGTGACTGCCATCTACTGGTCACACTTATCATTTCACCATGATCCAAATAAAATTGCTTCGAGGTCGGTAAGCACAACCAAAATCATTCCGTACATTAGACGCACCGGTTTATAAGGCGCACTGTCAAGTTTTGAGAAAATGAAAGGATTTTAAGTGTGCCTCGCTTAAATATAACAACAATGTTGCTAACTTGGCAACAGTTCACCCCTTTTTCTCTGCCTTCTCATTCTCTGGCAGACCATGCATTTATAAGTGAGGAAATGTGTGGGAAAGACTCATAGATTGCTTTACTTGTTGGCATCACTTATTCAGAGTCCCACTCGTTTTACTGCATTTTTTATTCAATCTTTATATTTTTCCGTTTTTCTTCAGGACCTGTACACAAACCATTTCCATCCATCCATTTTCTACCGCTTGTCCCGTTCGGGGTGGCGGGGGGTGCTGGAGCCTATCTCAGCTGCATTTGGGCAGAAGGCGGGGTACACCCTGGACAAGTTGCCACCTCATCGCAGGGCCAACACAGATAGACAGACAACATTCACACTCACATTCACACACTAGGGCCAATTTAGTGCTGCCAATCAACCTATACCCAGGTGCATGTCTTTGGAGGTGGGAGGAAGCCGGAGTACCCGGAGGGAACCCACGCAGTCACGGGGCGAACATACAAACCCGAGCACAGGATCGAACCCAGGACCTTCGTATTGTGAGGCAGACGCACTAACCCCTCTTCCACCGTGCTGCCCACAAACCATTTAAACATCACAAAATAATGGCACAACAAAACTTCTACTATCAGCAGGGTAATATTATATTATTATGATATCATATGATATACAACATGTTGTCCAAAGTGATCTCCTCGGAGATCAAACCAGATGTTGCTGTGTCGAATTGTGACAGTGTCGAGTGATCGTTCTGTTGCATCTTGTCGCCGCCGTCGACTCGCGCACAGATGGCTCCTCTGATGGTTTCCGCTTTTTGACGTGGACGTCTGTACGCGTTTTATTATTCAAGGTATGGGACCGACGCCGGGAACAAAGTAGCCTGTTTGTATGTCGACTTGCAAAGCTGCTTCGCTCCAAATAATCACAGAGCTGGTGTTTGCTTGACATTGCTGTCACACGGCTGTTATTTATAGCATCGGGAAGCTAATGCACAGAATTCCCTGGATGGCTGTGAAGGTGTCAGAAGTGTATCGCCACCTTGAATCACCTTGTTGTTGCCGTTGTGCTAACATCACTAACTGTGTACCTTTCTCATGAGCACATGACACTGCACAGTCAGCATTTTAGTACTCGGTACAATCAGTCTGTTGTTTTTTTTTCACCCCCCCCTCACAGGATATAGGGGGCAAAAAGGAGAACGAGGTCAGATTGGTCTGGGCCTGCTGGGAGATCCAGGACCTATTGGACCACCAGGTAAGACCAACAACTCTATATAAGGGGTGCTCTCAATTAAATGTTAAAGATCTCCCCCTACAGGTGCATTCCTTCAATGGTTTCATTTCCCTCCATGTCCCGTTACTTTTGTCCACATCAACTTTTCAGACTTCGACTTTGTCCTCCATCTTTTAATCAATTGCTTTCAGGCGCTGCCCTGAAGCTTAAGTGTGTTGGTGCTGCGTCACCACTTTCATCAACAGTCAGCAGCTCTGATGACTGCAGTGAACGCCTCTCACGTCGCACACAGAAATCTGATTAATCACACTTTTGTTCGTTTTTCACTACAATTATTTGCTCAAGACTTACTAACAGTTTAATCTAAAGTCCCATTACGGTTTATTATGAAGCAAAACAGTGGGAGTGTCCTCACTAAACTTTGCATTGGCATGATCACTGACCTTATAACCAGAGTAGCCAGAAATTGTACTCAAGTAAGAGTACTGTTACTTTAGGGATTTATTACCCAAGTAAAAGTAAGGAGTAGTCACCCAAATATTTACTTGAGTAAAAGTAAAAAGTATGTTGTGAAAAAACTACTCAAGTACTGAGTAACTGATGAGTAACCTGTTCATTTAATGATGACGGCAACAAATAATGCACAAAAACATAAAAATAGCAATGAGCAAATTCAGAGCCAAGAATATCTCTTAAGCAACTAAAACAATAATATATATTAAATAATAATACATTCACATAAAAACATTAAGGCAAATTGAGCCACAATAACTTAACAGCACCATAGGCTCAGTAAGCAGAGATTCCAAAGGAAAATAACAAGTTAGCCTTTACGCAAACCATAAACTGATAGGTGTGGGCTGCATCTGGGAACACACTGTGCACTTCTGATTGGTGTTTCTAAGCATGTGTGTGTGTGTGTGTGTGTGTGTGTGTGTGTGTGTGTGTGTGTGTGTGTGTGTGTGTGTGTGTGTGTGTGTGTGTGTGTGTGTGTGTGTGTGTGTGTGTCTGTCTTTGTCTGTCTCTCTACGAGGCTGCAGTATGTTAATAAATGTCCCCACACAATGTACATTTGACAGTGATTCATAGCAGGGAAGCTAACATCAGCCTACGGCAGCGTTTCTCAAAGTGTGGGGCGCGCCCCATTGGTGGGGAATAGAGACATGACAGGTGGGGCGCGAGGAACGGGAGGAAATTTCACTTTGATTTTTTGATTTTTTTTAATTATTATATTCTTTGATTTTTTTTTTTACGATGCTTTCATTTTCTATACACACTGTAAATCACTTTGTGATTCTGTCTGTGAAATCCGCTATATAGATAAATGTAAATTACTTATTTTTCCTGTAGGCTTTACATTTCTAGGTAGGAGCGAAAGTTTGACAGACAATAGCAACAGTAACTAATGGGGGCGGGGCTAAGCGGAAGCTTTGTGAATGGCGAGTCACTGTGCGAGGATTTGCTGTTTTGCAAATACATAAAAAATAGAGCCACTGCTGATGAGCTGTTCAAGATAATGGACAGTTTCCTCAAAGAACACGACCTTAAATGGGAAAACTGTGTGGGCTTTTGCTCTGATGGCGCGCATGGCAAAGTCAAGAAACGGGCTGCAGGCTCTAATAAAGAGGGTTGCGCCAAATGCGCATTGGACACAATGTGTCATTCACCGGGAAACACTCGCGTCAAGGCAGCTCAGCCCCGAATTCAATGAGGTTTTAACAGTGGCAGTGTCAAGCCTGCAACCCCCATTTGAAAAGCTGTGCAGTGCAAAACAGGCTCATTGCAGCCACTAATGCTGGAGTACTGTAAAACTCATGTTCACTTGCCCTGTCCTCCTTTTTTTGGCAAAGATTGCAAAGTGGCACTTTTATTTTCATTTATTATTGAACTTGATGCAAGTTATTTGATTTATTATTGAACTTGATGCAAGTTATAACACTATTATTTGATTTATTATTGAACTTGATGCAAGTTATAACACTTGTTTTGATTTATTATTGAACTTGAGGCAAGTTATAACACTTTTGTTTTATTTATTATTGAACTTGATGCAAGTTATAACACTTTTATTTGATTTATTATTGAACTTGATGCAAGTTATAACACTTTTTTTGATTTATTATTGAACTTGATGCAAGTTATAAAACACTTTTGTTTTATTTATTATTGAACTTGATGCAAGTTATAACACTATTATTTGATTTATTATTGAACTTGATGCAAGTTATAACACTTTTTTTGATTTATTATTGAACTTGATGCAAGTTATAACACTTTTGTTTTATTTATTATTGAACTTGATGCAAGTTATAACACTTTTATTTGATTTATTATTGAACTTGATGCAAGTTATAACACTTTTTTTTATTTATTATTGAACTTGATGCAAGTTATAAAACACTTTTGTTTTATTTATTATTGAACTTGATGCAAGTTATAACACTTTTGTTTTATTTATTATTGAACTTGATGCAAGTTATAACACTTTTGTTTTATTTATTATTGAACTTGATGCAAGTTATTTGATTTATTATTGAACTTGATGCAAGTTATAACACTTTTATTTGATTTATTATTGAACTTGATGCAAGTTATAACACTTTTTTTGATTTATTATTGAACTTGATGCAAGTTATAACACTTTTTTTGATTTATTATTGAACTTGATGCAAATTATAACACTTTTGTTTTATTTATTATTGAATTGATGCAAGTTATTTTATTTGATATTGAACTTGATGCAAGTTATACCACGGCTGCACAGTTATTTTATTTATTATTGAACTTGATCTTATTTTATGTTATTGAGTTTGAATGTATAAAACTTGATGTTACTTGATGTTCGATAAATTTGAAAATGTTAAGCTTGGCATTAGCGTTCTGTTGGGGCAATGGGGGCAGGTGGGGCTTGAAAACTCCCCCTTGTCCAAAGTGGGGGATGACAAAAAAAAGTTTGAGAACCACTGGCCTACGGTGACAGCCAAAATATCTACTAACGTTACTTACCGCGATGTGCTTCCTCAAATTTGACGTTGAGTTCATGTCATCTTAAGCTTGTTTGCCGCTGAAACTTTGTGTAGTTAATAATGTGACCACCTGGCTCTGTTTGATTGGTGAAACGGAGTCAAACGTCACCAGTGACTGTATTTGATTGGTGAAACGCAGGCATGCGATAGATCCTACTTTGAAGGTCTGTCTGACAAACCAAAACAAACAAAGCGTGCATTAACAGATCGATAAAAATCAGTAGCGAGTAGCGAGCTGAATGTAGATAAATGGAGCTGAGTAAAAGTAGCGTTTCTTCTCTATAAATATACTCAAGTAAAAGTAAAAGTATGTTGCATTAAAACTACTCTTAGAAGTACAATTTATCCCAAAAGTTACTCAAGTAGATGTAACGGAGTAAATGTAGCTTGTTACTACTACCCACCTCTGCTTATAAAAAACCTTTTCCGGTAACCATCCGCAGTTAAAGTGAAGGAGCATGTACAGTCAAAATAAATGGTGGGATTATTTTGCGTGTATACATTATTCATGCGATAAATGTTTGTTTAATCTAGTGTAGTCCCGATACCAATATTTTGGTACCATTAATTCGATACTTTTCGGTACTTTTCGATACTTTTCTAAATAAAGGGGAACACAAAAAATTGCATTATTGGCTTTATTTTAACAAAAAATCTTAGGGTACATTAAACATATGTTTCTTATTGCAAGTTTGTCCTTAAAGAAAATGAACATACAAGACAACTTGTCTTTTGGTAGTAAGTAAGCAAACAAAGGCTCCTAATTTAGTCTGCTGACATATGCAGTAACATATTGTGTCATTTGTCATTCTATTTTGTCAAATATTTTAAAGACAAGTGGTAGAAAATTAATTATTAATCTACTTGTTCATTTACTGTTAATATCTGCTTACTTTCTCTTTTAACATGTTCTATCTACACTTCTGTTAAAAAATGATAATCATTTATTCTTCTGTTGTTTGATACTTTACATTAGTTTTGGATGATACCACAAATGTGGGTATCAATCCGATACCAAGTAGTTACAGGATCAGACATTGGTCATATTCAAAGTCCTCATGTGTCCAGGGACATATTTCCTTAGTTTATAAACATAATATATTTATTTTTTAAACAAAAGAAGATGTTGTGATGCCAAAAAATGTCGACGTAATCATAGTGGTATCGACTAGATACGCTCCTGTACTTTGGTATCATTACAGTGGATGTTAGGTGTAGATCCACCCATGGCGTTTGTTTACATTTTGACGCCGGTGAGCTACGGTGTGTAGTGAAGCATGTTTAGCTATTCCTCGTCCTGCAGGGATGATACTTGTAAGAAACTTACTTTTTTTGTCGCCATGGAAGCGAGGATTAGTGATTTAGAAGTAGCTAAAACACTGCAGACTGCGGCTGAACTTTAGCCGCTAGCTAGCTAGCCATGTCTTAAAGCACCTCTTCCGGAGGGCGTTTCAGTGTTAAACCTTCACTTTTATCTTTAGTTTTTAAGCCAAAATGCGTCCGTTTTCCCTTTTCTGTCTACACACTGTGTCTGTTTGTAAGTACTCTGTGATTGTGCGCTGCCGAACATGCTCCTCTGCACATAAACCAGTAATGACACGACGTGACAACGATGGGGGGGTGGTGGACCGGTACATTTCAGAGGCGGTATAGTACCGAATATGATTAATTAATATCGCGGTACTATACTAATACCTAGTATAGTATCGCTATACTAGGTATTAGTATAGTACAAATTAAACCATAGTTTAATTTGATTAAACTAAAGTTTAAAATTTGATTAAACCCTAGTTTAATCAAAATTTTTTGGCAGCCCTAGTTTAAAGACAACTTTAAAAGTCAGTTAGAGCCAAAGAAGCTTCCGAATGAGAAGTGTTTTCGATGATCTACAGCTAGGCCACACTATTTACTCGTTCCAAAGTAATAAAAAACAACAAGTTTAATACTAAAACAAAAGTACCTCAGATCACATCTCGACATGCCAGCTTGTCCTCTTCCCAAGAAGCAAAAGAATAGCTTGCCGCAGGCGTGATGGAGCGATGACGAACCGCCAAGGCCTCTTTGATTTTCATCGGCTGGCAGCAGGAGTTATCACTGAACTTAAAGCCGTTCATCTCATCCGCTGAGGTGGACAATTTATGTGCAGGCCAATTGCAAGCTTGCTTCCTGCTGCCCCGGGAAAGGACAGCCGGTGAAAGCCAGGCTGTCTGAGGATGCATACAAAGTGAAAACCGTCACTGATTAAATCCATGATCAGCTCAATCCAGCTAGTAGACATTAAAGACATTCAAGACATCCATTTTTTCTTTAATAAAAAGATAAACGAAACAAAAAATGATACATCAGTAACACTCAGTTCATCAGCACTTTATCACACACTAATCAAATCCTATACCCAGAGAAACCATGTGATTTTATCGCCTCCAAACACCATCAAATGTTACCAAATATGCTTCCTTTTTCAATGAAGACACAATTAACTTACCAAATATGTTTATTTACTCAATAAACACCGAAAAAGTGACCTTTTTTACTCAATAAACACCCACTAAAGTTACCAAATATGATTATTTTCCGAATGAACACTACCTTAAAGGCCTACTGAAAGCCACTACTACCGACCACGCAGTCTGATAGTTTATATATCAATGATGAAATCTTAACATTGCAACACATGCCAATACGGCCGGGTTAACTTATAAAGTGCAATTTTAAATTTCCCGCTAAACTTCCGGTTGGAAACGTCTATGTATGATGACGTATGCGCGTGACGTCACGACGGCAACGGAAGTATTCGTACCCAATGTGTCACCATACAAACTGCTCTGTTTTCATCGAACAATTCCACAGTATTCTGGACATCTGTGTTGGTGAATCTTTTGCAATTTGTTTAATGAACAATGGAGATTGCAAAGAAGAAAGTTGTAGGTGGGATCGGTGTATTAGCGGCTGGCTGTAGCAACACAACAAAGAGGACTTACTTGGATAGCAGACGCGCTAGCCGATGCTAGCCGCCAACGGCATCTGTGATCGGGTGAAGTCCTTCGTCGCGCCGTCGATCGCTGGAACGCAGGTGAGCACGGGTGTTGATGAGCAGATGAGGGCTGGCTGGCGTAGGTGGAGCGCTAATGTCTTTATCATAGCTCTGTGAGGTCCGGTTGCTAAGTTGATAAGTTAGCTTCAATGGCGTCGTTAGCAACAGTATTGTTAAGCTTTGCCATTGAAATATATGCGCGGTGAGATTGTGAGTTTTTTCAGTGAGGTTACCAAATATGGTACTCAATAAACACCCAATAAAGTTACCAAATATATGTTATTTCCCAATAAATATCCACTAAAGATGGTACTTTGCCCACTTGAGTTAGCAAATATGTTTTCCTTCTCAATAATACAAAACCCAAAACCAGTGAAGTTGGCACGTTGTGTAATTCGTAAATAAAAACAAATTGAATAGACTCCAAAGACAAGATATTTAACGTTCGAACTGAGAAACTTACTTTTTTTGCCAATTATCATTAACTTGAAATTTAATGGCAGCAACACATTGCAAAAAAATTGGCGCTGGGGCATTTTTACCACTGTGTTACATGGCCTTTCCTTTTAACAACACCCAGTAAACGCTTGGGAACTGAGGAGACCAATTTTTGAAGCTTTTCAGGTGGAATTCTTTCCCATTCTTGCTTGATGTACAGCTTAAGTTGTTTCAATGGGAGACAGGTCTGGACTACAGGCAGGCCCGTCTAGTACCCGCACTCTTTTACTATGAAGCCACGCTGTTGTAGCACGTGGCTTGGTATTGTCTTGCTGTAATAAGCAGGGGCATCCATGAGAACTTTGCTTGGATGGCGACATATTTTGCTCCAAAACCTGTATGTATCTTTCAGCATTCACAGATGTGTAAGTTACCCATGCCTTGGGCACTAATACACCCCATACCATCACAGATGCTGGCTTTTAAACATTGCGCCTATAACAATCCGGATGGGTTTTTCCCCCTCTTTGTTACGAAGGACACGACGTCCACAGTTTCCAAAAATTATTTGATATGTGGACTTGTCAGACCATAGAACACTTTTCCACTTTGCATCAGTCCATCTTAGATGAGCTCGGGCCAAGCTAAGCCGGCGTCGTTTCTGGGTGTTGTTGATAAATGGCTTTCGCTTTGCATAGTAGAGTTTTTAACTTGCACTTACAGATGTAGCGACCAACTGTAGTTACTGACAGTGGTTTTCTGAAGTGTTCCTGAGCCCATGTGGTGATATCATTTACACACTGATGTCGCTTTTTGATGCAGTGCCGCCTGAGGGATCGAAGGTCACGGACATGCTGCTTACGTGCAGTGATTTCTCCAGATTCTCTGAACCTTTTGATGATATTACGGACCGTAGATGGTGAAATCCCTAAATTCCTTGCAATAGCTCATTGAGAAATGTTGTTCTTAAACTGTTCGACAATTTGCTCACACATTTGTTCACAAAGTGGTGACCCTCGCCCCATCCTTGTTTGTGAACGACTGAGCATTTCATGGAAGCTGCTTTTATACCCAATCATGGCACCCACCTGTTCCCAATTTGCCTGTTCACCTGTGGGATGTTCCAAATAAGTGTTTGATGAGCATTCCTCAACTTTCTCAGTCTTTTTTGCCACTTGTGCCAGCTTTTTTGAAACATGTTGCAGGCATCAAATTCCAAATGAGCTGATATTTGCAAAAAATAACAACGTTTTCCAGTATCTTGTCTTTGCAGTCTATTTAATTGAATATAGGTTGAAAAGGATTTGCAAATCCTTGTATTATGTTTTTATTTACGATTTACACAACGTGCCAACTTCGCTGATTTTGGAGTTTGTAGCTACCGTGTAAATAATATTATAATCCTCTTGGTGTTGCAGGTCAAACCAGAAACGTCCATGGCCGTCTGAGCGTGGCCCGCGCACACATGTGCAAAAAAAAA
Organism: Entelurus aequoreus; assembly: GCF_033978785.1. Lineage (NCBI taxonomy): Eukaryota > Metazoa > Chordata > Actinopteri > Syngnathiformes > Syngnathidae > Entelurus > Entelurus aequoreus. Next base: position 21,936,861 of record NC_084739.1, read on the forward strand.
TGAGGGTATAACCAGCAGAGCGCTGCAGACAGTTTGTGTGCGAGCAGTTAGGCAGGAGATGGATAGCGGGGGTGATGAAAAGGCCAAGTTGTGTTTTCGGGTGGGGGGAAGGAAAATAACGCGGCAGGATGTGCGATTCCCTTTTGTGTCGGCTGCAGAGAAGGCTGCCTCGCTGGGATGTGATGTGAGCGGCCCGCTCATGAGATGGATGCTGTAATTGAAGGCTTAGAGAGAGCCATGCTAAAGAAAGGCTGCTTGTGCTCTATACGCATGTCAGAGGAAAGCTAAAGTGGTGTTTGGATTGCTTCGCCACTGCATGCTGTTGCTTGGTAACATGGAATACATATCGGCTTCTGTTATGGTGAGGAAATGTCTCTCTTGTCACGACTTAGAGACAAATGGATCCAAATAAAAGCAATAAAAGGCAATATAACCCCAAACTCTCCACACAGCAGGCAGAGGACACATGGTAACATGAATGCATACATTCAAATCTCATGACACTCTTTATAGAGCAAGAAGAAATCCATTTTGTGCATCATAATTGTGTTTGTAAGTCACTTCCTGTTTTGTTAAAGATGACGTCAAACAGGGACGTGAGATGTTTTTATTCTGGACTGGGCATACTTGCCAACCCTCCCAATTTCCCCGGGAGACTCCCGAATTTCAGTGCCCCTCCCGAAAATCTCCCGGGACAACCATTCTCCCGAATTTCTCCCGATTTACACCTGGACAACAATATTGGGGGCGTAAGGCACTGCCTTTAGCGTCCTCTCTCACCTGAAAAGGAGACTATTATCAGAGGTGGGTAGTAACACGCTACATTTACTCCGTTACATCTACTTGAGTAACTTTTGGGATAAATTGTACTTCTAAGAGTAGTTTTAATGCAACATACTTTTACTTTTACTTGAGTATATTTATAGAGAAGAAACGCTACTTTTACTCCGCTCCGTTTATCTACATTCAGCTCGCTACTCGCTACTGATTTTTATCGATCTGTTAATGCACGCTTTGTTTGTTTTGGTTTGTCAGACAGACCTTCAAAGTAGGATCTATCGCATGCCTGCGTTTCACCAATCAAATACAGTCACTGGTGACATTTGACTCCGTTTCACCAATCAAATGCAGTCACTGGTGACATTAGACTCCGTTTCACCAATCAAATGCAGTCACTGGTGACGTTAGACTCCGTTTCACCAATGACATGCAGTCACTGGTGACGTTAGACTCCGTTTCACCAATCAAATGCAGTCACTGGTGACATTAGACTCCGTTTCACCAATCACATGCAGTCACTGGTGACGTTAGACTCCGTTTCACCAATCACATGCAGTCACTGGTGACGTTAGACTCCGTTTCCCCAATCAGATGCAGTCACTGGTGACGTTAGACTCCGTTTCACCAATCAGATGCAGTCACTGGTGACGTTAGACTCCGTTTCACCAATCAGATGCAGTCACTGGTGACGTTAGACTCCGTTTCACCAATCACATGCAGTCACTGGTGACGTTAGACTCCGTTTCACCAATCACATGCAGTCACTGGTGACGTTAGACTCCGTTTCACCAATCACGTGCAGTCACTGGTGACGTTAGACTTCGTTTCACCAATCACATGCAGTCACTGGTGACGTTAGACTCCGTTTCACCAATCACATGCAGTCACTGGTGACGTTAGACTCCGTTTCACCAATCACATGCAGTCACTGGTGACGTTAGACTCCGTTTCACCAATCACGTGCAGTCACTGGTGACGTTAGACTTCGTTTCACCAATCAAATGCAGTCACTGGTGACATTAGACTCCGTTTCACCAATCACATGCAGTCACTGGTGACGTTAGACTCCGTTTCACCAATTACATGCAGTCACTGGTGACGTTAGACTCCGTTTCACCAATCACATGCAGTCACTGGTGACGTTAGACTCTGTTTCCCCAATCAGATGCAGTCACTGGTGACGTTAGACTCCGTTTCACCAATCACATGCAGTCACTGGTGACGTTAGACTCCGTTTCCCCAATCAGATGCAGTCACTGGTGACGTTAGACTCCGTTTCACCAATCAGATGCAGTCACTGGTGACGTTAGACTCCGTTTCACCAATCACATGCAGTCACTGGTGACGTTAGACTCCGTTTCACCAATCAAATGCAGTCACTGGTGACATTAGACTCCGTTTCACCAATCACATGCAGTCACTGGTGACGTTAGACTCCGTTTCACCAATCAAATGCAGTCACTGGTGACATTAGACTCCGTTTCACCAATCACATGCAGTCACTGGTGACGTTAGACTCCGTTTCACCAATCAAATGCAGTCACTGGTGACATTAGACTCCGTTTCACCAATCACATGCAGTCACTGGTGACGTTAGACTCCGTTTCACCAATCAAATGCAGTCACTGGTGACATTAGACTCCGTTTCACCAATCACATGCAGTCACTGGTGACGTTAGACTCCGTTTCACCAATGACATGCAGTCACTGGTGACGTTAGACTCCGTTTCACCAATCAAATGCAGTCACTGGTGACATTAGACTCCGTTTCACCAATCACATGCAGTCACTGGTGACGTTAGACTCCGTTTCACCAATCACATGCAGTCACTGGTGACGTTAGACTCCGTTTCCCCAATCAGATGCAGTCACTGGTGACGTTAGACTCCGTTTCACCAATCAGATGCAGTCACTGGTGACGTTAGACTCCGTTTCACCAATCAGATGCAGTCACTGGTGACGTTAGACTCCGTTTCACCAATCACATGCAGTCACTGGTGACGTTAGACTCCGTTTCACCAATCACGTGCAGTCACTGGTGACGTTAGACTTCGTTTCACCAATCAAATGCAGTCACTGGTGACATTAGACTCCGTTTCACCAATCACATGCAGTCACTGGTGACGTTAGACTCCGTTTCACCAATTACATGCAGTCACTGGTGACGTTAGACTCCGTTTCACCAATCACATGCAGTCACTGGTGACGTTAGACTCTGTTTCCCCAATCAGATGCAGTCACTGGTGACGTTAGACTCCGTTTCACCAATCACATGCAGTCACTGGTGACGTTAGACTCCGTTTCCCCAATCAGATGCAGTCACTGGTGACGTTAGACTCCGTTTCACCAATCAGATGCAGTCACTGGTGACGTTAGACTCCGTTTCACCAATCACATGCAGTCACTGGTGACGTTAGACTCCGTTTCACCAATCACGTGCAGTCACTGGTGACGTTAGACTCCGTTTCACCAATCAAATGCAGTCACTGGTGACATTAGACTCCGTTTCACCAATCACATGCAGTCACTGGTGACGTTAGACTACGTTTCACCAATTACATGCAGTCACTGGTGACGTTAGACTCCGTTTCACCAATCACATGCAGTCACTGGTGACGTTAGACTCTGTTTCCCCAATCAGATGCAGTCACTGGTGACGTTAGACTCCGTTTCACCAATCAGATGCAGTCACTGGTGACGTTAGACTCCGTTTCACCAATCAGATGCAGTCACTGGTGACGTTAGACTCCGTTTCACCAATCAGATGCAGTCACTGGTGACGTTAGACTCCGTTTCACCAATCACATGCAGTCACTGGTGACGTTAGACTCCGTTTCACCAATCAGATGCAGTCACTGGTGACGTTAGACTCTGTTTCCCCAATCAGATGCAGTCACTGGTAACGTTAGACTCCGTTTCACCAATCACATGCAGTCACTGGTGACGTTAGACTCCGTTTCACCAATCAGATGCAGTCACTGGTGACGTTAGACTCCGTTTCACCAATCAGATGCAGTCACTGGTGACATTAGACTCCGTTTCACCAATCAGATGCAGTCACTGGTGACGTTAGACTCCGTTTCACCAATCAGATGCAGTCACTGGTGACGTTAGACTCCGTTTCACCAATCAGATGCAGTCACTGGTGACGTTAGACTCCGTTTCACCAATCAGATGCAGTCACTGGTGACATTAGACTCCGTTTCACCAATCAGATGCAGTCACTGGTGACGTTAGACTCCGTTTCACCAATCACATGCAGTCACTGGTGACGTTAGACTCCGTTTCACCAATCACATGCAGTCACTGGTGACGTTAGACTCCGTTTCCCCAATCAGATGCAGTCACTGGTGACGTTAGACTCCGTTTCCCCAATCAGATGCAGTCACTGGTGACGTTAGACTCCGTTTCACCAATCAGATGCAGTCACTGGTGACATTAGACTCCGTTTCCCCAATCAGATGCAGTCACTGGTGACATTAGACTCCGTTTCACCAATCACATGCAGTCACTGGTGACGTTAGACTCCGTTTCACCAATCAGATGCAGTCACTGGTGACGTTAGACTCCGTTTCACCAATCACATGCAGTCACTGGTGACGTTAGACTCCGTTTCACCAATCAGATGCAGTCACTGGTGACGTTAGACTCTGTTTCCCCAATCAGATGCAGTCACTGGTAACGTTAGACTCCGTTTCACCAATCACATGCAGTCACTGGTGACGTTAGACTCCGTTTCACCAATCAGATGCAGTCACTGGTGACGTTAGACTCCGTTTCACCAATCAGATGCAGTCACTGGTGACATTAGACTCCGTTTCACCAATCAGATGCAGTCACTGGTGACGTTAGACTCCGTTTCACCAATCAGATGCAGTCACTGGTGACGTTAGACTCCGTTTCACCAATCAGATGCAGTCACTGGTGACGTTAGACTCCGTTTCACCAATCAGATGCAGTCACTGGTGACATTAGACTCCGTTTCACCAATCAGATGCAGTCACTGGTGACGTTAGACTCCGTTTCACCAATCAGATGCAGTCACTGGTGACGTTAGACTCCGTTTCACCAATCACATGCAGTCACTGGTGACGTTAGACTCCGTTTCACCAATCAGATGCAGTCACTGGTGACGTTAGACTCCGTTTCACCAATCACATGCAGTCACTGGTGACGTTAGACTCCGTTTCACCAATCAGATGCAGTCACTGGTGACGTTAGACTCTGTTTCCCCAATCAGATGCAGTCACTGGTAACGTTAGACTCCGTTTCACCAATCACATGCAGTCACTGGTGACGTTAGACTCCGTTTCACCAATCAGATGCAGTCACTGGTGACGTTAGACTCCGTTTCACCAATCAGATGCAGTCACTGGTGACATTAGACTCCGTTTCACCAATCAGATGCAGTCACTGGTGACGTTAGACTCCGTTTCACCAATCACATGCAGTCACTGGTGACGTTAGACTCCGTTTCACCAATCAGATGCAGTCACTGGTGACATTAGACTCCGTTTCACCAATCAGATGCAGTCACTGGTGACGTTAGACTCCGTTTCACCAATCACATGCAGTCACTGGTGACGTTAGACTCCGTTTCACCAATCACATGCAGTCACTGGTGACGTTAGACTCCGTTTCCCCAATCAGATGCAGTCACTGGTGACGTTAGACTCCGTTTCCCCAATCAGATGCAGTCACTGGTGACGTTAGACTCCGTTTCACCAATCACATGCAGTCACTGGTGACGTTAGACTCCGTTTCACCAATCACATGCAGTCACTGGTGACGTTAGACTCCGTTTCACCAATCAGATGCAGTCACTGGTGACGTTAGACTCCGTTTCACCAATCACATGCAGTCACTGGTGACGTTAGACTCCGTTTCACCAATCAAACAGAGCCAGGCGGTCAGATGACCGTCACACGTGGACCGCGACTTAAACAAGTTGAAAAACTTATTGGGGTGTTACCATTTAGTGGTCAATTGTACGGAATATGAACTGTACTGTGCAATCTACTAATACAAGTTTCAATCAATCAATCAATGAATGCCTACTGAGCCTATGGTGCTGTTAAGTTATTGTGGCTCAATTTGCCTTGATTTTTTTAATGTTAATGTATTATTATTTAATATATATTATTGTTTTAGTTGCTTAAGAGATATTCCTGGCTCTGAATTTGCTCATTGCTATTTTTATGTTTTTGTGCATTATTTGTTGCCGTCATCATCAAACGAACAGGTTACTCATCAGTTACTCAGTACTTGAGTAGTTTTTTCACAACATACTTTTTACTTTTACTCAAGTAAATATTTGGGTGACTACTCCTTACTTTTACTTGAGTAATAAATCTTTAAAGTAACAGTACTCTTACTTGAGTACAATTTCTGGCTACTCTACCCACCTCCGACTATTATATATGTCTCCGTTATCCATAGGTTTATCTATAACCCATGAAGTAGGCAGGCACAGAGCTAAACAAAACTGTGGCTGTAGGCAACCTCCTGACGTAGTTTTCTTTATTAATTTTTATCATTTTAACTAGAGATGTTCCGATCATGGCTATCGGTTCAGGGCTGTTATCTGCATTTTTTTTAACTGATCCATGATGAGCTGCAGAGTCCGAAGGTCACGGGCATTTAATGTTGTTTTCAGCCTTGCCGCTTACGTGCAGTGATTTTTCCAGATTCTTTGAACCTTTTGATGATATTACAGACCGTAGATGGTGAAATCCCTAAATTCCTTGCAATAGCTTGTTGAGAAATGTTGTCCTTCAACTATTTGTTGACAAAGTGGTGACCCTCGCCCCATCTTTTTTTGTGAATGACTGAGCATTTTATGGAAGCTGCTTTTATACCCAATCATGGCACCCACCAAAAAATGTATTCAATTAAATACCACAAATATAATACATCATCTGATTTACAACAATGCCAGTATATTTTAAATTCATTAAGATAAGCTTTATAAAAATGTATTATTATGTTTACTTTAGTTACTTAAACATATCCAGTTCTATAATCTATTGTCAAAGTATTGGAGGAGATCTGAGGTCAAAAATATTAATCGGGACAGAATGTCAGCTCAGCTGTTGGTCTGAAACTCGTGCATGTTACATTTTGTGTTAGTTGTTGTACTGTTGTTTACAATTCTTATTAAACCTGACTGAGTAGTTAGCTCTTTACCACGTGTATAACATTGTCTACTGTGTTGTGCAACACACTTGTTAATAAATGACTATGGGAACAAAGAGACATACAGGTAGATTTTATTTTCTACTTTCTCATGCACTCCATATTATTATTGCAGTAAAAAAAAAATTGCATCTGGACACCCCTGTTCTTTAAGCGAGTAAACACCAAACAGAAAGACACTTTATTAGTGTCCAAGAAAAATCGACACGCAATGATAGCAATGTCATTTTTTTTTATTTTTTTTTTTTTTACCAAGGCCCTCCTGGGGAAGCTTCTCAGGGTCCTCCCGGCTCCCCGGGGCCAAGAGGACCCGCAGGGACGTGTGACCCCGGGGATTGTGTACCCTTCGAGCCCGACTCCAGCTTCGGCCATCCCGCCCCCAGCTCCCTCCTCCAGCCAGGCAGGAAAGGAAGGACGCCATGATGGATGCAGTAGGGGTCCTCGTGTGTGTGAGTGTGTGCGTGACATTGCTAACAGGCTTCATTTGAATGCAACAGAAACATTTTTTTTTGTTTTTGCAATGCTGTACTTTTAGGTTATTGGTTGTTTTTACTCCCCTCCTACCGGCTGTGATGTAATGCATTCCTTGTCATCTCTCATTACGTCTCTGAAGCCCCCCCCCCCCCCTCTCCCCGCCGCGTCTCAACAACATGATCTTAATTATTTGTTTGCCTCCTTAATTGGCACGCTTATGCACCCCTTCTGTTCTTCTTCAGATAAGCCGTACAAGGGACTGTACGTGTGTCTCTGTGCCTGTGAGATGAGCTGTGTGTTTGTTTCATGTGCAGATGCCAGAGAATTAGAAGCCTGTTTTAACTCTCTTGCCTTTGCATGGTGGTCTTCATGTTGAGGACCTCCTTATCAACCTCCTGCAGAGCATGCGGGTGACCTCATGCATTTACATAATAGTCTGATACAGAAGACGGCAAACATAAAAAAAAATCCCCTCCAAAAAAATCCAGCGCCTTATGAACTGTATAACCAAAGTGCAGCAGCAACTGTGTCTGATAGAGAATTATTTATTTTCAATGTATTCAAAAGAAGTGTTGGGTTTTTTCGAGCTTGTGGCTTAAGCTATTTCTGGATGAGTGGGGGGGAGCTTATTTAAAATGCATCGTGCATGATAATCATTTTCAAAAAGAAACTCAAACGTCTTCCCATTAATTACGTTTGCCATTGCAGCAATCGTACAAAAAACACTGATTGTTATGCATGACAAGAATGTACTTGACAAGTTTGATTGTTCTTAGAGGCCTCACTTATATGAAGGAGTATAGGGGATGCACTAAAAAGACACAATTCCAATTTAAAAAGTCATATTTTTTTCAAGAAAAAAGCTTATTTTTAACGGAAGATGTCCAGATTTTAAATTACCCTAGGCGCTGCTGCTCACTGCTCCCCTCACCTCCCAGGGGGTGATCAAGGGTGATGGGTCAAATGCAGAGAATAATTTCGCCACACCTAGTGTGTGTGTGACAATCATTGGTACTTTAACTTTAACCTTATTAGACTAGAGTAAACCCTCATGAATTTCCTCAAAGTAGGAATTAAAGGCCTACTGAAATGAAATTTTCTTATTTAAACGGGCATAGCAGATCCATTCTATGTGTCATTCTTGATCATTTCGCGATATTGCCATATTTTTGCTGAAAGGATTTAGTAGAGAACATCGACGATAAAGTTTGCAACTTTTGGTCACTGATAAAAAAAGCCTTGCCCCTACCGGAAGTAGCGTGACGTCACAGGTTGAAGAGCTCCTCACATTTTTAAGATTAAAGATTAAAGATACCAATGATTGTCACACACACACTAGATGTGGTGAAATTTGTCCTCTGCATTTGACCCATCCCCTTGGGGAGCAGTGGGCAGCAGCGGCGCCGCGCCCGGGAATCATTTTGGTGACTTAACCCCCAACTCCAACCCGTGTTGCTGAGTGCCAAGCAGGGAGGTTATGGGTCCCATTTTTATAGTCTTTGGTATGACTCGGCTGGGATTTGAACTCCAACCTACCGATCTCAGGGCGGACACTCTAACCTTGCATATTGTTTACACCAGCAGCGAGAGCGATTCGGACCGAGAAAGTGACGATTACCCCATTAATTTGAGCCAGGATGAATTTGTGGATGAGGAACGTGAGAGTGAAGGATTAGAGTGCAGTGCAGGACGTATCTTTTTTCGCTCTGACCATAACTTAGGTACAAGGGCTCATTGGATTCCACACTTTCTCCTTTTTCTATTGTGGATCACGGATTTGTATTTTAAACCACCTCGGATACTATATCCTCTTGAAAATGAGAGTCGAGAACGCGAAATGGACATTCACAGTGACTTTTATCTCCACGACAATACATCGGCGAAGCACTTTAGCTATGGCGCTAACGTGATAGCATCGTGCTTGAATGCAGATATAAACAAAAGAAATAAGCCCCTGACTGGAAGGATAGACAGCAGATCAACAATACTACTATCAGGACACACCGAACCAAACACTGGACCTGTAACCACACGGTTAATGCTGTGCCGCCTGGCGAAGCCTAGCAATGCTGTTGCTAACGACGCCATTGAAGCTAACTTAGCTACGGGACCTCGACAGAGCTATGCTAAAAACATTAGCTCTCCACCTACGCCAGCCCTCATCTGCTCATCAACACCCGTGCTCACCTGCGTTCCAGCGATCGACGGCGCGACGAAGGACTTCACCCGATCATCGATGCAGTCGGCGGCTAGCGGCGGCTAGCGGCGGATAGCGCGTCTGCTATCCAAGTCAAAGTCCTCCTGGTTGTGTTGCTACAGCCAGCCGCTAATACACCGATCCCACCTACAGCTTTCTTCTTTGCAGTCTCCATTGTTCATTAAACAAATTGCAAAAGATTCACCAACACAGATGTCCAGAATACTGTGGAATTTTGCAATGAAAACAGAGCTTTTTGTATTGGATACAATGGTGTACCAATACTTCCGCTTCAACCATTGACGTCACGCGCAAACGTCATCATACATAGACGTTTTCAGCCGGAAGTTTCCCGGGAAATTTAAAATTGCACTTTATAAGTTAACCCGGCCGTATTGGCATGTGTTGCAATGTTAAGATTTCATCATTGATATATAAACTATCAGACTGCGTGGTCGGTAGTAGCGGGTTTCAGTAGGCCTTTAATAACTATAAATCAAATATTTTCATGGCTGCAGGATAAAAAAAAACAACTAAATATTGTTTTTTAACATTATGAGAGCCCTCTAGACATGAAATAACACACATAGACTGAGCCAATCAGTGGCCACAATACTGACCAGTACACTCTGATCTGTTTGTTATCATCCAATGGCCAATGCTATTCTCGTAATAATATTTGTAGTACATTTTGCTTGAAAATTTTTAATTTCTTGTACAATAATGTACAATATGCTTTAAAAGGAATTTTGAAAATCACATTGTAGTGAAATTGCAAACTTCGAAGCGTGATGTGGTGAGGGAAGACTGTATATGAGAGCATAAATCTTGTTTTTATAAGTGCGTGTCAAATCTGTGCGGAGGGCTTATAGAGATTTTACATGAATAAAATATTTATAAAAATAATAAATAATGTCCCTACTGGAGATTCACCTATCATGAGTGCTGATGTTAACATTCTTACATCTTTATGGTCTTAATGCAACAAGGTTTCTGCAAATCTAATGTAATGTTTTTTAATGCAACCTAAAACTATTTTAATGCCCATGTCCAACTGCAGATTGTTATTATAGTCAAAAGCATACAATTGTCTGTATAAACAAAATTGTATTTGACATTAGTAATGTTGATTAGTTGAAGTTTACATTAACTGTGGCCCAATTAAGCATGCAATTTTCTATCATATAATATTATGTCTTATTATATAATGAGATATAATAATAACAATGCAAGTAAACCTTTTTAAATGCAATAAAAATATGTTTCATTACTTTAGAATTTTTAACAATTGTAACTGGAAGGTCAATAACCTAATTATCCTAAATAGGTAAACAACAACAACAAAAATGGAATCTCAATATGTGTCTGCCATATCTGCACTTCATTAAATATTAAACATTTTGAAGTGCATTTTTTTCACCCAATTGGAAAAACCAGGTCAAGTGGTTTGTTTTGTCGTCTTTTTTTGTTGCTGATTGCAGTCGTAAAAATGTTTAAAGTTAAAGTTAAAAGTTAGAAAGTAAAAGTTAAAGTGCCAATGATTGTCACACACACACTTGGTGCGGTGAAATTATCCTCTGCATTTGACCTATCCCCGCAGGGGAGCAGTGAGCATCAGCGGTGGCCGCGCCCGGCAATCATTGGTGATTTAACCCCCAATTCCAACCCTTGATGCTGAGTGCCAAGCAGGGAGGTAATGGGTCCCATTTTTATAGTCTTTGGCATGACTCGGCGGACAGTCTAAAGTCTCTGGACATCATATTTAATATTTTTTAATGCCATTTAAGGCCTTAGTTTTTGCTAAATCCTTTTAATGACTTTTAAATCTGTACAATGATGTAATTTACGGACTATAAGGCTCATTTAAATATAAGCCGCACCTACTTAATTTTTGAACAAATGTTATTTTGTATATATATTGGTGTATATACGCAGGTGTACGCATTAAAACATGGGATATTTACACAGGGGCTTGTGTTGATTCACAAATGTAATAGAAGTAACATGACATAGTAGACCACCGAATCATCATTGATCGCGGTCTTCATCTTTGTCCTCCTCCTGTACGCGGTTAAAATTGCGGCAGTCAGGCCTTTTGGGCCCTGTTACTGATGGATGTTGATTTTTTCGATGGCCGAGTCGTTCGTCTTTGGCTTTGGGCCTGCGTCTTGTGCATTTTGTCGCTTCTTCTCCATGACGAGGGTGAGTCCATAATGCGCTAAATGGCTGACTGAATGATTATGTGAGTGCATTTAAATTAATGTGAACAATTTTATTGGTCCGATGTGATAAGGCTAAGTTTATTGGCGGCATGTGAAGCTTGTGAACCCATAAAAAAAAAATAATTAATGTATAAAGCGCAGGGTTCAAAGCTTTTGGAAAAAGTGGCAGTTTATAGTCCGTAAATTACGTTAATTGTCGATAAATTATGACTTTATTCTTTTAAAACTACAACCTGATTCTTGTAAAATGACAACAGTACTCTCATTATGTTGCAACAGTTTTTACTACTTTTATTCTGGTAATAAGATCACTTTATTTGACATAACTTTGTATTATTAACACATTTTTTCGTAGCCAATTACAACTTGGTTCTTTTAAAATGTGTAATATTGTGTTGTTATTTTTTTCTTGCAATATGAGAAATTTATTCTCTTAATAGTTTGACTTTTTGTTCTCATAAAACTATTTCTCTTTATTTTTCAACTTTTTTCTCGTTAAATCGATGATATGATACAAACATATTATTGTACAAGTACTACTTTTTTTTTGTCATACAACCACTTAATTGCTGTAAAATACTGAGTTTTTACAATAATTTTTATTACAGCATCAGGATTTTACTTTCTAATACTTTTTTTCTCAATATTTGACTTTGTTCTCAGAAGGTTACGATTAAATATATTTTTTATATAGTATCACTCAAATCATGTAAATGTATACTACTTCTTTACTTGTAACCACTTATGTATTTGCCCGAAAATATTTTACTTAGCATAGTTCTCATTAGATTTCGATATAAAATTATAATTTTTACATGACTTTGTTCTTGGAAAAAGTATGACTTTTTTGTGACTTTATATTTTTATGAAATGACTACTTTGTAACATTAGGCCTCTTTTCTCAAAATACTTTTTTTTTTTTTCAAATGAAAATGTTCTTGTTATATAGTCTGACTTTATTCTAATGAAAAACAAATCTTGCAAAATGTTCTCTTTTTTCTCATTAATTCATAATAAAGTTGTGGAAGTTGCCTCCTAGCAGCTCCACTGGCAGACACGGCACAAGAGCCAAGCGTGCAGGATTTAACAAGGTTTTAATAAATGTAGGTTTTTAACAAAAGTTTTCTCCAGCAGAACGCGACCTTTCAGTCACGTCCGTATCCTCTCTCCCCTCCTGCTCTTGGCCGCTTACTGTTAAAGACAACAGATGATTAGATTACCACGTACCACCTGTGTAATCTAATCACCTGCCAGCTGTGTCTCGCCGTCAGCACTGCCACGCCCCCGTCTGATGGTGCTCTGTCCTCAGCACCATGGACAGAGGCGGTGGCAACATCTCCCTCCACAAAAATGTTGCTGATATTTCAGTTCATCTTGTTACAAGTTCACTTTATTTTATTAATATTCACATTTTTAGGCCCATAAGACGATTTATGCTTTTTTGTTAACACCAATAATTTTATTCTTGTAAAATTATACCATTATTCTCACAAAAATGACTCTTTAACTTAATATTTGACTTCGTTCTTGCAATATTTCAAAGTGTGTGTCCCTAATACTCCTTCATATTTGACTACTGATATCTTTTAGCATGAATAGTGGAAGTTAAGTGTGGTTATTTGCTGTGCTGGCTAACGAGGCTTGTAACGGGGACCTGATGAATTGTACAAGTTATCATTTTAACGTCACATTAAGGTTGTCATGATTAGAAATGATGCTGGTCTGTGTGCCTTGCAGTGATTTAGAACATTGTCTTTGTTTACATTGTGTTGCTTATGATGATTACTTTGGTCTATTTGTATATTTTTGCTTCTTAGCGGCGCCAAAGTAATCAGAACACTGCAGGAAATCTACTTGACATGTTTGTTTAACAGCTCCTTTTTTCTTCTTCTTTTAATCGTTTTTTAAGACTGGACACTTGGGTATTCGTTTATTGTCCCATTTGTTTTCTTGCATTAATTTACATGTACTTACTGAGTCTTGATGATGTTTGAATGTTTTACCAGACTCTATTTCCTCACATAGCGTTTATTTAGTCAACTGCGGAGAGTACTAGACATCCCTTCATTGTCTTTACTTTTATCCATTCTCCTTTTTATGGATTTCTAT
>NC_084739.1:21953337-21998337 GCF_033978785.1 Entelurus aequoreus
CTAGGTCATTAAAGCGCTTGAATACAAAAATATGTATATCCAATAAAAAGCAAAATTGTCAACTAAATTGTTCAATTATAGGCCTATTTGTGCACACGTTTATTTCAAAATACTTTATCACATCATACTTATTACTTTCATTTATCATTATATTTTTACTTTATTTCTTCATATTGTGTATTTATTCTACTAAAGTGATGACCTATCATTTGTGTCTTGCCATGTAATGTTTTTGTAATATTGCCCCTTAAATTTTCCTATTATAAGAATTTTTTGTCATAATATTTTTTATTAATGTGTTCAAATTAATTTTACTTTATTCTTGTAAAATTCAAACTTGTCTCTCCCAATAGTATGAGTTTTTGCTGTTATGTTGAAATTATGGCCTGTTTTTTCTTAAATATATTTAAATACATGTTTTGATTTTTTCTATCATAATTTGTACCCTCTTATTAGACTTTAATTCTGTTTGTGTTTCTAATGTTATGACTTTGTTCACCTAATATTCATCATAGCAAAAATAAAATGGTGTTGGTGTCATGAAATAATTTAAATTGAGTTAATTCTGCTAATATCAATAAGCATATATTTTCATAAGTTTTACGTCATTCTCATTGTAGTCTGTAATTTGTATGATTTCATTTTGACTTTGCTGTATCAAAGGTATTAGTTTTTTTTTTACAATATTCAAAATATTACCTCATACAAATCTCTGTATTCTTATCCTCAGAGTATATACTTTATTCTTATTGTGTTTTTGAAATATTATGAGTATTCTTTTAATACATTAATTAAATTGTGGCTTTTTCACAAAATATTTTTAAAGGTTAAATAATCATTTGACTTTGTCGTCATATTTTCACTTCATTCCGAAAATATTGTACGTAACACTCCTAAAATTATGAAACATTTTAATTGTGTTATTAAATTTCCAACGTTATCTATAACCTGTTTTTTTTAAACCCCCCAGGAAGAGACATGAACATTAAATAAATAACTTTATTGATGTGATATTTTTTGTTTTTTCCTCATAATATTTCATAAAATTGCAAATTGTTCTATACTTCAAATGCAAATGTAGCATAAAATGCCATCCTTCAACTTTAAATGTATTTAAATGCATGTATATATTAATGTCTTTTGTAAACTGTATTTAAAACACATTAAATCACTTATTGAGTAATAAATTATTGTGAAAAAATAACCAGCAAAAAAGATTGCCCACAATCATCCCAATTTTTACTTGTGTGTTTTTCCCTTGTTTAAATATCTTGCAGAAAAAAAATGAACACAAAGTTGTGTGTATTTTTAATTTATTACACGACTGATTGTTTCCCACAACTGCACTGCTGTACAGTGAGGCAAAAAGTCATGTCAGGTTGTTTTGTAGGAAATATAATTCAGCACAAGTCAAACATATTTTTTTTTACAGATTTACAACATTTACTAAAGTCAGTGTGACTTGACAGTTTTCACCCTTTTCTCCTTTTTTATTCCCAACTGCAAAGATGTGTCCAGTTGCAGTTCAATAAACAAAATAGTCCAAAAAAGCACTTTCACTAAATCCAGATTTATTTCGGGTGAATTTTTTAATATGTTCTAGAAAACAGAGGAGCTTTTTACTTGAGTGGAGTGAACGTTCTCGGAACATCTTGCTCTCAGGGAGAAGAGGACGACAAAAAATGGGTTTTTTTATCGACTCCATGTGATGGAGCTTCTCGAGACAGACTTGCGGTGGAAGGCGCCACAGACCACAGCCCCCTGAGATTAAAAATGTTCTGATCCAATAAGTCTCTCTGTCTCTTCCAGAGTGTCTTTTAGTTCCTCGCAGGTCCTTTCACGTCCACAGACTGCTGGCCTGCCGACAGGTTGCAGGAGGACGGGTCGCAGTAGCCGTGAGGGCCGGCTGCACCAGGAGGTCCAGGCACACCATGTTGTCCAGGCACACCGGGAGGTCCTCTCTGGCCGTCACGCCCGTCCTGACCGTAACCAGGTTTGCCCGCGTCGCCTACAAGCACAAGACTCTTGATAGCGTGCCATGGTGCAAGTTTTGTGTTTTTAATAGCAAACTTTTACTTACCAGGAAGTCCTGGAGGTCCTTGTTGACCTTTGGCTCCTCGCACGGTGGGCCCTCGGGAGCCCCTGTCCCCCATTTCACCTGCAACACACGTCATGTGAGGACGGCACGCCGAAGCAAGAGGTAAAGTTTGTCAACTAAGTAACATTAAAGAAAAAAATAGACAATTGCTGATTGGAACAGTCCAGTATAGACACAGTAAAACATGGAGCCTGATTGTGAGCCAGAAAGTAGCTCGCCAGCTAACTAATGGAAGGCGGAAAAAACAAACACAAAACGAAAGATGTCCGATAATATCGGACTGCCGATATTATCGGCCGATAAATGCTTTAAAATGTAATATCGGAAATTATCGGTATCTGTTTCAAAAAGTAAAATGTATGACTTTTTAAAACGCCGCTGTACGGAGTGGTACACGGTTGTAGGGAGAAGTACAAAGCGCCAATAAACCTTAAAGGAACTGCCTTTGCGTGCCGGCCCAGTCACAAAATATCTACGGCTTTTCACACACACGAGAGAATGCAAGCATACTTGGTCAACAGCCATACAGGTCACACTGAGGGGGGGGGCGTAAAAACAACTTTAACACTGTTACAAATATGTGAACCCACACCAAACAAGAATGACAAACACATTTCGGGAGAACATCCGCACCGTAACACAACATAAACACAACGGAACAAATACCCAGAACCCCTTGCAGCACTAACTCTTCCGGGACACTACAATATACACCCCCCTCAACCCCGCCCCCTCCAACCCCGCCCACCTCAACCTAAGCTGCTGTTTTGAGGCATGTTAAAAAAAAATTATGCACTTTGTGACTTCAATAATAAATATGGCAGTGCCATGTTGGCACTTTTTTCCATAACTTGAGTTGATTTATTTTGGAAAACCTTGTTACATTGTTTAATGCATCCAGCGGGGCATCACAACAAAATTAGGCATAATAATGTGTTAATTCCACGACTGTATATATCGGTATCGGTTGATATCGGAATCGGTAATTAAGAGTTGGATGATATCGGATATCGGCAAAAAAGCCATTATCGGACATCTCTACACAAAACAGCTACGCACCTTTTTTCACCTCTGTTGAAGGAAATGATTTGATTTGCCTTTAAGTCACAATGGAATTATCCTCCTTGCCCCTCAATCAAAAATGGTAGAGCCCCATCGTTTTGGACTTTTATGAACCATAAGTAGCCTGCCAAGCTCCAGCTAACACTCTTCTGAGACATTCCACCCCCCTAAGAATAAAACTAATATGCTCCCATTTTCCTTTTTTGTATTTTTACAACAGAACTATTCCCCGGCCTTAAAATACAAATGATCTTACACCACTGTGGACCAGGAAGTAGCCTGCTAGCTAACTAATGGATGGCAAAACACAAATATGGCTGTTCGCTTTTTTAACTTTTGTTACTGGCATTTATTTCCTCTCTTTTGCCTTTTAAGTTACAATAAAACCCCTTCAACCGCTAAAGAGTGGGAAAACAAGCTATAAACTCATTAGGGGCGGTATAGCTCGGTTGGTAGAGCGGCCGTGCCAGCAACTTGAGGGTTGCAGGTTCGATCCCCGCTTCCGCCATCCTAGTCACTGCCGTTGTGTCCTTGGGCAAGACACTTTACCCACCTGCTCCCAGTGCCACCCACACTGGTTTAAATGTAACTTAGATATTGGGTTTCACTATGTAAAGCGCTTTGAGTCACTTGAGAAAAAGCGCTATATAAATGTAATTCACTTCACTTCACTTCACTTCCTCTATGAACCAGGAAGTAGCCTGCTAGCTAACAAATGGATGGCAAAACACAAATATGGCTATTCACTTTTTTTACTGGCATTTATTTCCTCTTTTTGCCTTTTAAGTTACAATAGAACATCTTCAACCACTCAAGAGTGGGAAAAAAAGCTATAAACTAATTCATTGTGGAAGTTAATGATGTTTTGAACTTGTTAAATAGAAGAACACAACTTCAGCCATGTACATAAGCTATTCAGAGGCCAGCAAGAACCACAAAGCATTAAGTCCCACTTTTGAGCCTGACAACAAGCAAACATAATGCAAAACAAGACCAGAGGTTGCAGGTCATGACACAACTGTCTATGTTCTACTGAGTGCTATTCTATTTACCTTTGGGTCCTTTTACTCCAATAGGTCCTAGTGGTCCTTTGAGTCCAGGAAGTCCTCTTATTCCTGCCTGTCCTGGGAAACCGTTGTCTCCTGGAGACCCAGGAGGTCCTGGAGGTCCGGGTTTGCCAGGTAAACCAACCACACCTGACTCAGGCCTTCTCAAACCAGCTGCCAACTGGGCCAGTTGTTCTGTTGGGTCACAAATGATGAAGGGATGAAACTTTGCCTCCAAAGTTCTTGAGTCTGTTGTGGGTTCAATCTAAAGTGAACGTGATGAACTCGGCTCATGAAGAATCTTTCAAACTTTCTCTCAACATCTTTCAACAGCAAATGTAGCGGAGAAGAGACAATGCTTTTTATTTTCACCAGCAATCAGCGAGAAAGATGTATGTTCAAGGTGCAAATGATCCAATATTAATCTCCAGTGACTCTTTGCTGCATGAGATTCTGCACTTTGCAGGCTGCTGATGAAAATTCATGCAGTGGCTGCTCTTTTTAAACATTTCCTTCCCTGGCCGACTCTCTTTGCTCAGAGCGGAGGAGTAGAGGTCTGCTGGAGGTGTAATTAATTTTTCAGAAGCACCGCCATGAAAAAGTAATGACTCTAGGAGATGAGTTTTGAAGACACAAGAGCAAAAAAAAAAGAACAGAGGTTGCGTCTTTTTTTGCTGGAACATTTCTTCGAGGGGAAGGAGGAAATCTCTCATCCATCAAATAAACAAAGACTGAAGCTTATTTCATGTTCTGCTTATGACACCTTCTCTTTTTCAGTGTGTGTGTGTGTGTGTACCGGAGAGTATTGAGCAAGTGTCCTGATCAATGCCAAAGTGCGGGACTAGCCAGGCACTATGGCCAAGATTAAAGTCATAAACGAGGCACAAGGGAATGATGAATGGGCGATCACGTCTTACCTTGCATGACTCGCATGCACACCTGCCTGATATGCTGGTCGCTTGGCTCTTTACCCTGGAACACACGCAGTAGCATCAGAGGCATTGAAGACACCACAAAATACCAGTTTGATCCTGGGACTCATTTGATTGTGCTAACGGATACTTTATCACCATGGTTACTGCTTAAAGTGCTAAAAAATGAGGATGGAAGGTTATAATTATGTTTGCAAAGTGGTCACTGGTTGCAAAGCAGAAAAGATAAAAAATATGTTGTTGTTTTTTTTCAAATATACTTACTTTAACAATGGTTATAGTAACAAAAATGGATAACCTCTAAAATCAAAATTTGACTAAAAGCTTTTGGCGTGAATACATTACATACTTGCCAACCCTCCCGAATTTTCTGGGAGACTCCCGAATTTCAGTGCCTCTATCGAAAATCTCCCGGGACAACCATTCTCCCGAAAATCTCCCGATTTCCAGCCGGACAACTATGTTGGGGGCGGGCCTTAAAGGCGCTGCGTTTAGCGTCCTTTCACCTGACAAGGAGACTATTATATATGTCTCCGTTATCCATAAGTTTATCTATAACCCATAACACGGTGGCCGAATGGATATAGTCACTCATGAACGGTCAGAGAAGCAGAAGTCGGCGGCAACGCAGTATTATGGGCCACCTTGCAAGCAACATCCCGTTCTCATTTGCGGATGTTTTCAACAAATCCGTGAAGGATATGTTCCCGGATTCAGAGATCGCTCGCCAGTACTCAAATGGCAGAACAAAAGCTACTCAAATAGTGAAAGGTAAGTGTTATTTTTTTTTTAAGTAAGCAGCAAGTACAGTACAGTTAGTAGAACAACTGTGTTTTCATTACTGTTTACTGTACTGTATATATATATATATATATATATATATATATATATATATATATATATATATATATATATATATATATATATATATATATATATATATATATATATAATCAAAGTATTTCTTATATATATATATATATATATATATATATATATATATATATATATATATATATATATATAAGAAATACTTTAATTTAAGTGAATTCTAGCTATAAATATACTCCTCCCCCTTAACCCCGACCCACGGCCCAGCCCCCCACCCCCGCAGCCCCCTAATCTACCGAATTCAGAGGTCTCAAGGTTGGCAAGTATGATACATTAGTTTCAGTGTGAACACGACTTCAGCTCATCTTGCAAGATTTCAGTTCAGTGAGACTCTAAAACAGAGTAGTCTAAACTTTTACCACCCAGGACACACTGAAAAATATAAAGATTTGGGGGCCGTTTTAATTTTTTTTCATTTGTGAACCAACTAAAACATACCCATGTCGATATAAGACAGGGTGTCCAAAGTTTGACAAAACCCGAGCAGCAGCAAATTTTCAAAATTCAATCAAACAGTAAAAATTAAAAAAAAACTTAATGTAATGAGAACAGGCTGAAATTTTGATTGTCATAAATAATATACTGTAAATACAATTCAATGTTTAAATATGTACACTGTAATGTCTGTTTTACCAAATATATAATAACATATGCAATAATATATAACAAATATTCTGCAAAGTAGGAATTATTATTATTATTATTATTAATATTTTTTATAACTACAGCATAACAAAACCTGTTTACAACCTTCATAATACAGATTTTAATATTGTGAGGGCTCGCTAGACATGAAATAAAACCCTTTAGTTACCTTTACACTCGTTCGATTCAATATAGTAATATTGCCTGGGGCTGAGCCAATCCGTGACTACGATACTGAACAGCACACTCTGATTGGTTTGGTCTCATCTCGTGGTCAATACTACTGTAGTATTGATACTTTTAGTCAATGCCTGCATTTTTATGCTGGGAAATGCTTAATTTAGGCCCGAAATACATAGAATGTATTGGTGTTTTAATTCGCACAACAGTGAAGCTGCAATACGATGTTGCGAGAGACGACCGAGTATATATATATACATATATATATATGTATATATATATATATGTATATATATACTCGGTCGTCTCTCGCAACATCGTATATATACATATATATATATATATATGTATGTATATATATATGTATATATATATATATGTATATATATATATATATAAAACCAAATATGTATGTATATATGTATATATAACTATATATGTATGTATATATACGTATATATACTGTGTATGTATATATATATACTGTATATATGTATATATAGTATATATCAGGGCTATCCAAATTAACGAGTCAACTCATGTGATTAATCACACAAAATGATGGCATTAATTATGAACACACCTAGATTAATCATGAAATTTATCTTGAGCGTACAAGCTCTTTTACCTTACCCGCTATACGGTCAGTGATCAGATCAATGCATACGTCAGTACAAAGAAGAGTAAGGAGACTCTGACTGGTGTGCTCGCTGGCAAATTTCACTCTAAAATACAGCCTGAAAGAAATTTAGATAAAACCGCTACCAAGTTTTCTGCAAATAAATGTCATGCATTCAAGTACAACATTTGAAAATGTTCCTGGGGGATATTCTGTCAATAAAATTGCATTAGTGTACATCAATTTAAATGTACAAGCAAGTAATCACCTGTGATTAATCATGATTAATCCACATTCTTTAAAATGTGATTGTTCTGATTAAAAAAATAATCATTTGACAGGCTTAATATATATACATACCGGTCATAATTTTTTGTATTTTATTAAATTTGTTATTGATACCTATATGAACATTTCAACTTTTTGTGTATATATTGTCTTTTCTGTCTTTTTTTTCATGTATTATTATAATTTGTAGAAAGTGCCGCAAGCTCCGGGCTGCAAATGGCTCCCAGGTCCTACTATGGACACTCCAGCTCTGTAGGAGTTACCCCACGAGTGTATTTTAACCTTTCTTTGTGTCTTCTAAGCACAAAGGAGAAATATGGTGATCACCATAGGCTTCTCCATGGGCTGGTCGTCCATTCGTAATAATAATTATAATAAGGAGATTGCATTGAATGGGAATTATTCCCACGCCAGCTGCATAAAAGTAATCTATGTGAACATTACACTAGCAATTTCAGGGCACAAAAGTAGTACTTTTTACACGCCATTGTAGCCTTTTTTAGTGATAGTGCGCATGCTAGTGTTTTATCTCTGACCTACCGCAGGACCTTGTGTTCCTCTGACTCCAGGTGAACCTCGGTTCCCCTGCATGCCTCGTGGTCCAGGTGTGCCAGGAGGCCCCTCAACGCCAGACTGGCCTCGACTTCCTTCTGGACCTCGTCTGCCAGGCTCGCCAGGGTTGCCAATCTTTGGGACAAATAAGGAGGCAGACCAAAGAGTTCAAACAAAACGTCTTTGATTGATACCAAATCCTAAAAATGCAGTGCCAGTTTAAAGCAATATTTTAAACACCTCTCCCTTTGCTCCAGATTCTCCAGGTTGGCCCTAGAAGACAATGAATACATCAGAAACATGGAGATGTTATGCATTGTTCTTTCTTGGGATCAAATAAGTGTTTGTATTTGCATAACAACATACATTATCTCCTTTGTCGCCAGGGTTGCCTTCATCCCCTTGCAGGCCCTGAAAAAAAATTCCTGCACATGAATAATACGATCTAATCCTTTTTCGGTTAAATATCATGTTAGCGCATACATGGAATTATCATTTCACGTCAGGACTTCATACCTGCTCTCCCTTGGGTCCTCCTCCTCCACGCTCACCCTGTAATAAACAAGACAAATGAGCCATTGTGTGTGTGTCTGTTTGTGTGTGCATTCATCTACAGCAGATGGAGCCTGCGCTGAGTAATAATCATTCAAACAATAGTTTTTGAATCTCTGAAAGCTGTGGTGATTTTCTTACCCGCTCTCCTTTGACTCCAGGAGTGCCAGGAGGGCCTGGAATACCAAGAAGACCAGGAGCACCTTTGGGTCCCTATACAACAAAACCCCACAGGAACATTTAGAAGGTGTGTTTGTTATGGAACATGTACATAAACGTTAAACAAACAAGCCAAACATTAGGAGTGGTTGCACAATATGGCCCAGATGATAGCGCGGCTGACAAGCAACTCGAGGTTTCCTGGTTCGAATCCAGCTTCTGCCATCCAAGTCACTGCCGTTGTGTCCTTGGGCAAGACACTTCACCCACCTTGCTCCCAGTGCCACCCATACTGGTGTAAATGTAGCTTAAATGTAGATAATAGATTTCTCAATTTACAGCACTTTGAGTCACTTGAGAAAAAGAGCTATATAAATATAATTCATTCACTCTCACATAATGAGATCTACTAGGAAATGCATGCCTTTGCAATTAATTTAAAGTAGGAAAAACAAAATATTAAAAACAAAACTCTCCTTTGAGTCTTATCAACAACAGTATATGTTATCAAATTAACATGTCAAAATATAAAACAATATCTTCTTAAAAGTGCATTTGTATGTACTGTATCTTCGACAAAGCTGTTTTTTTTCTTTTTATCCACAATATCAGGAAAAAAAATCTGACATATTGTATCACTGATAAGCAACATCTTCTATTATGATCTTGGTGTACTACCTCTCATGAGTTAAAACTTATATTCATTTTTTGGGTTTGGTAAGTGTATATCTTAATTAATCAGATATTTTTTTAAGGGATGGTATATAATCAAATATTCATGGTCAATTCGTTTTTTATTTCAAGAAATTTTAACGAAACTTTTCTTAACAAAACTCTTTAAGAATAAAAATGGCTACACCCAAAATAATGTTCTATCTGAATAATGTAATATATACATGTAATAATAAAATAAAGCATAATTTCTACATTCAATGTCTTAACTTATAAGAGGTGTATAGGCAGATTAGTGCTGAACACTATTTATTTTTCACACTTTAAAATACACTCCCAAGCTCTTATAGTGAACTTTTAGCATGGCCAAGCATGGCAGCCTATTGTCAGTTTTTGTTTCCCATTCCCTGTTTGATCCCTGAGCCGCAGTGAGGAATGTCAGGAGAACAGAGGAGTCTTTCAGCCTGCTGCTCCTGCTCTCCCCTCGCTGTAAAAAATAGACCTCAGGTGCGACACATGTCTATTACAACAAACTCTACCGGGAAACAACAGCCAGGAAGAAAACCTCTGAGGTTTTTCCACCTGCTCCACCATGTTTCATTCTTTTATAGGTTTTAAAACCACCGGGGGTCACTAAATAATTCAATCACCTGCTAAATAAAATGGAAACTATATACTAGTATTATTAATAATAGTGTGCTCAGTAGCCAACATCTTACCCTGCCACCCGACTTGCCGACTGAACCTAATGGGCCTTGTTCTCCCAATTCTCCCTGCAAACAAAAAGGAGGGTCAACAAAAGAGGGGTCATTAGACTTTAAATCAAAAGCTCTTAAAAAAGAAATACTCACAGGTTCACCGATGGGTCCAACTGGGCCAACCTCACCTTGTTCCCCCTGCTCGCCCTGTACATAAAGAATAATGGTTGTTCCCTTGTTTCTAATTCAAACAAATCATATTTAATGTCTGGTATTGTAAAGATGGTGCTGTACCATTTTTCCAGCTGAACCCAATGTCCCAGGAAAGCCTGTTTGGCCTGCATCACCCTGAATTAAAACAAGCACAAAAAAACTATTTACAAATAAATACAAGATGCTACTGATTATATTAAAGACAACACCTTAATTATTTACTCATATATACTTATCAACTACATCCTCCTGAGAGTTAGTGCCAATCGCAGTGAGGGCTCTTGGAAGGATGTATGCTTTACTTTAGGGCTGTCAAAAACCACTCATGTGATTAAAATATCGAAAATTATCATGTATATACGCAGATTAATCACGCAATTTATTATGACCGTACTTCAAAATACACCCTGGTTGGACTTTAGATATAAATGTTTATTGTGAATTTCTCTTTGGAGATGAATAAAGTATGTCTATCGATCTGATCAAGTTTTAAGAAAGTAAATGACATGTATTCAAGTGAAACAATAAAGTTAAAAGTTCAAGTCCCAACAATAGTCACACACACACTAGGTGTGGTGAAATTATCCTCTGCATTTGATCCATCCCCATGTTCACCCCCTGGGAGGTGAGGGGAGCAGTGAGCAGCAGAGGTGCTTTTTTTTAGGTGATTTAACCTCCAATTCCAACCCTTGATGCTGAGTGCCAAGCAGGGAGGCAATGGGTCCCATTTTTATAGTCTTTGGTATGACTCGGCCGGGGTTTGAACTCACGACCTTCCAGTCTCAGGGCGGACACTCTAACCACAAGGCCACTGAGCAGGTAACAAGATGTCCCTGGATGACTTTCTGAGAATAAAATTGCATGTTGTGTCCAAATATTGGACTCTTTGTTAAGTTAATTTCAATTGTGCAAGCGACTAGTAACCTGCGATTAATCATGATTAATCTAAATTCGGAAGTGTGATTAATCTGATTTAAAAACAATTATAATTTGACAGCACTACTTTATTTACATTACAAACTGTTGATTGTATTATTGCATATCGGTATCATTGTCTTCTATCATTACAAAAAAGCATCAGTTAATGGCACAAATAAAGACAAGAAGTGAACAAATGTATTAATAATTGCTGTGCTTCTTCCTACTCATTTTCGGACATGTTGAGTTGTGAAACCGTAAACGTGATGTGTAAACTTCTATGAATTATATTATCGTTAACATATTTAATAATAAAACACGCTAGTAACCTTTGTGCCACTCTGTCCTTTTGGTCCAGATGAGCCAGGCAGACCCTGAAACACACAACAAGACAAACAAATCATTACACAAACTGATAACGTGTATTTTTCTAAACCCAATGAGCCTCTTCAAAAACATCAGGTTGAGTCCCATTAGTGTCTTCCATTAGGTTCCTCACAAATTAAAGGGTGGGGAAATGTCTGCTCACACACTCACAGTCACAGGGTAGAACGTGATTACTGTTTAATAGTGCTTGTGTGTGTTTATTGTCATGTCAGTGTGTCCTTTAGAAGAGAACAAGTCATTCCATGTCTTGGATAGAACTAAAACTTAGCTGGGGGTCAAAGGTCATACTTACAGGATGTCCCTGAAGCCCAACCTCTCCAGCAAGTCCAGGTTTTCCAATGCCTCCCTGCGGTAAAATAAATAATGAAGATACTGCTCCAAATTGCAACACATGCTCTGTAGATTCTAACATTAGAAGTTTTGATACCTTTCCTCCTGGCATGCCAGGAATACCCTCACGGCCGTCCACTCCTGGCAAACCCTGGTGGGCATAGCAAAATAAGTGACATTCGCAATAAATGTAACATTTGACAAAATCATACTCACCGCGTCTCCCTTGGGACCTGGAAGGCCTGTGATCCCTCTTTGCCCTTGGGAACCCTGAACAAGTAAAGCTTCTGTCAGATTGTTCAAACGAAATTAATATTAACTTTATTGATTATGTGTCAATTGACCTCTTCCCCTTTGGGCCCAGGCTCACCCATCACACCGCGCTGGCCTTGATCACCCTGAAATAATTCACAGAAACATGTTTATTATTGTTCGGTGTCGTGAATTTGTTATAGTCATTTTGTATTTGTTTTGTTTTGTATTGGTGAAAGCACCAGTAGTAGTGCTTTACAATTCAGAGACTATATTGAAATATACTGTTATCTCCTGTACTCCCAAATGAAAGTAACTGATAATATAACATATATTTTGGAATTAAATTGCCCAACAGTGTTACATACATACATGTTACATAATGTACATACATATACAGTTTGTATGTACTGTAAACACTATACAGTAGGTCCTAATACAGCACCAATCGAAGGTTTGGGCAAATTTTTCTCATGTTATTTCAAGGAGAACATGTCTCTAAACATTTGACTGGTACTGCATGTAATTAATGAAAGTTGCACACTAAAAAATGTTGGGTTAAAAAATAACCCAATTTGAACCCAACTGCTGGTTCAGAAAAGGACGAACCCCTTATTTGAGTTATTTTGACTTAACATTTTGGGTTAGTTTTTTCAACCCAACTTTTGTGTTGAATTATTTAACCAAAAAGTTGAATTATGATCATTTAATGTTGGGTTATTCCCAACCAAACTATTGGGTTGAATTATTTAACACAAAAGTTGAGTTATGCTAACTCAATGTTGGTTGATTCATAACCCAACTATTGGGTTGAATTTATTTAACACAAAAGCTGAGTTATGCTCACTACAATGTTGGGTTATTCCCAACCCAACCCAACCCAATTTAGCGCTCCTTGACCCAATAATTGGTTAAAAATTATAAATTTTACTTCTGGTTTGTCCTACTCCTTCCCTACTGCTGATCAAAATAATTTTTATTCCATTGAAATATACTCAAAAGCAAGAAAGAGTGACTTTTTTTTTTTACAAGAATTGCCGTGTATGGTCATAGTAGTTCTATACAGCAAGCTCAAATATTTTCATGTACATAAGATGTGTGATTGTAAATAATGTTAATGAGATTAATCCTTAATAAAATAAATACATTTTAAAAAAGTAACTGTTTAATTTTTTTTTAAAAAGCCTTTTACACAAAAACGCGTTACTCATTGAAAAACAACCCAAAGTTTGGAAAAAACAGAAATTGAGTTAAAAAAATACCCTTATAACCCAAAAAATGGATTGCTCTTCATAAAAATAACTCCAAAATTTAACCCAGCACTCGCAACTCATAAATTTGGATAGCAAAATAACCCAGCATTTTTTAGTGTGTAAAAATGAAGACAACTTGGAGTTACAGATTTTCTTTCCATCCATTAAGAAGAACATTTGTAAAACCAGAGGTGACTGAGAAAGGGCCCGCCGGCTCGGAATCTTTCTTCGAGTTCATCCAAAAAGTGTATGTCATGGGTTTGAGGTCAGGGTTCCTCCACAGTTCATTTAAGCATGTCTTTATTGGAGGAGTCAATGTGTAGCAGAAAACATCTTTCACCAAACTGTACATCTATTATTACGTTTGTTTTTTAAAGAGCACCGACTTACTGTTGCCCCGGCAACACCCTGAGGACCTGGACCTCCATCAAGACCACGAGCCCCCTGCCAGACGACAACATTTGACAGGTTGAGCATTTTATCACATTTTCGCTTCAATATGCAAATACACAAAATACACCAACCATCTCTCCCTTAGAGCCCATCAAGCCTGTGGCTCCACGGATCCCCTGGCCACCCTGAAACAACAAACAAAGCCAACAAGTGAGCAAAATAACACCAAGCGTGACCAGGTTCACTCCAGCAATTAAAAATACTCAATCTAACCGTCGGTCCTTGTGAGCCAACCTCCCCCAGACCTCCTTGCTCTCCTTCCTCCCCCTGGAAGCAAACACAACAACGTCAGTACAAGGTCACGGTAGAGAAAACGGGTGCATTTTCATCTAATTATGCATCTAAGTTGCACAAAAACGATGCCTTTGTGTTCATTACAAAACCACCAGATTTTTAAATGAATTTTCTTCAAACAACGCAAAAAGCAGAGGATTCAACTCCAACATGTTGTCCTGCTTTGCAAATTACAAATAATGAATGTGCTGACTGTGCCCTGAATATGGAAAATTAATTAGCAGAAAGCGTTTGGGGTTCAAGGCAAAATTTGTGTCATTAGAAAGGCAATTTGTTCTTTTAATTAGGGGTAATAGAAGTGGCTATTGAGACGAGTAAACACGGCTGATAATGAAACGGTTTCACAACAAACATTATGAAAGAGGTCAGCATATGTTTTACATCACAAAGCAGTGAAATCCTTTTATTCTGCTTGTCTGATGAGAAAACTAATTAATACTTTTCTAGCTGTAACTCCAACAAAGAACTTGTGTGAGTCAGCCACAACATTTATTTTAATCATCCCCATCTGTCTCTCTTTGTATTTAAAAAAAAAAAAGGAAATTAATACCAATATCAAGGCATGTAATCTACACACCCCATTTTCATTTTGTTGGCAACTTCACACCTGACCATGGCAAAATAATGCTCTTTCTGTTCTATTAACAGAGAAAGGTCTTACATTTGGGAATTTGTAAGGAAAAAAAAGTCCCTAAAATGGCAGCCGGTGAAGGACAACATTATTGTGAGGCTGATGGGATCCTTCGCACAGGCAAACCGCCTCATTTCCATTTATATAGTGCATGCACACATTACAGGAGGAAAGGGTTCTTGAACATCAATTCAAATAAATCCCGCTATAGGTATCAGAGGTATAACACGCGCGTGTCTCGTCATTCTTGAAATGGGGCCGAGCAAAGACTACATGTCTCACAACTGTGGAGTGACACTTTCCTCATTGTGGTTTAGGTATAATGTGGGTGTGAATCTTGGGTTGCATTTAAGTGCCAGAATCTCACTAGGATGAATTGCTACCGGCGAATATTTGGATTTAGCTTCTATTAAATGAAATATACCCTACCTTGTGTCCTTGCTTTCCAGGTTCCCCTGCTTCACCTTTGACACCTTTATGGCCCTGATAAAAGGCATAAAAGAAGACCAGTTAGTTTTTAGTGCAGCAGTTGTCAAAATGTGATGCAAGGAGGCGCAGCAGCATGAAAAAAATAATGAAAAAAACCTGTTAACTAAGACAAAACGGATTAAGTAAGAAGAGCAGCACTTGGCTTACTAGTAAATATTTTGGTGGCATAACACACTTTAATATGCTTAAAACTGAAATTAAAATGCCCTGAAATGTTTTAATTTAGCTATTTAGCTATTTTATAGTTGCTTTAAGGCACTGATGTCCAACTTTAATGTGCGTCAATAAAGCACTTCATCTTTCTTACTACATGTATTCTGGGGTTTTTCAGTTTTGTCAGAAAAAGTGCATGTACTGCATGCAATGGAATGTGTTTGTCTTCAATTTAACATCAATTTGCGGGGACTAGAAATGGAAATTAAGCATTGGCAAAATGTCACATATTAACATGTCAAAGGTGTATTAGTATGTATTGTCCCGTTTGAATTAACTAAATCTAAATCTAATCCAAACAATCGCATGTATTTTAACGTTAATATTATCTGATCATGCAACAGACATAATGACATATATTGGAAGAAAATATTTGTTAATATATAATTCAAATAAAATCATCCTGACTTACGATTTCAAAGAGAGTTTTCCATTTATTTGTATGTAAAAAATATAATAATCAAATTCAGAGGCAATTGTGTTATAGTATTATAACACTATAACATTAATATTAATATATATTGACTGTGACAACCAGCCCTCTAAAGGAAGCCATAACTGCGACGTGGCCCTTCAATCTGGCCCGCGAGACGATGTCTTAAATTTGGCCCACGAGACGGCACAGGTTCAATAAGCAATATGGATTATGTATTCATATCATATACAAATGGCCAGTAGTCTAATGGCTGCCACTTTGTCACCATCTGGTGGCCAACAAAATTTTCTCAACCATTAATTGTACTTGAAACATGCACAGCATTTATTTATATATATGACCCAATCCAAACAACTTTCCCTAGTCATGGACATGGCAGGAAAAAAAATCAACCAGCACAAAAATTCAACAAACATAGTCAACCATAACAAACTTTGAGGATATTATTAAAAACATCCAATCTACATTAAAAAAATCAAAATTACACCCATTAAATTCGTTACAGGAGATGATGTGAAAAATGCAAAACATTCTTTCTTCACACTTCTCCATGTTTGGTGCATTTTACCTGATTGATATTTCTGATTGATTAAAAAAAAAAACCTTAAGAAGGTTGCCACAGAAGTAAGTATACAATGAAGGAGTTGAACTTTCACATACTCCTAGTATCCAATTATAATAATTATTAATTATATATCCGTTGTATGATCATAATAATATATACTCATGTATTTGTATAAGATTTATGTAGTTACTTTGCATGCAGTCGGCTTTCGGCCCCAGGACACATTTTTAAAGCCCAATGCAGCCCCCCAGTCAAAAAGCTTGGACACCCCTGGCCCAGTTGTTGTATATTATCTTTCTCACATTTAAAAAAAACCCACAACTCTACTCCTCTTTTTCTCACCTTCATACCAGGGAGACCAGGATGTCCTGAGGTTCCAGATGGACAAGAGTTGGGACACTATAAACAGCAGCAGAAATGTATTTTATATTATTACAAAAATTACATTTTTTATTTTTTTATTTATTTAGATGGATTTACCAGATCGACACTTCCTAACGCCCCAGCTGCCCCCTGCAAATGGAGAGAGATTGAATTAGTCTATTTAACAGAAGTGATAGCATTAGTTCACATTAATCATGTAAATGTCCGAGGTGACTTACTCTGGGGCCTGTTGGTCCACGGGGTCCTTGTGGTCCTCTCACACCCATGGGCCCCTATGATCAACAAGTACACACAAAGTAGTAATGCTAATATCATGCATAGTGTACATTAAAATGTAATGTTTTGAAGTTGTTCAATGTGCAAAGGGTAGTCACTGTGGTTGTTTCTTGCTACCATGAAGCTTTAAGTATATGTTTTTTTATTGTATTATTCCCAGCGTGGAGAACGTTTACTTTCTCCAGAGTCAGTTGTTTTAAAATGAAGATCATTCAGCGGCAGCGTTTTTTCCACTAAAATGAGTTCCAGTAAATATATTGGCATATATTGCATATATTGTTGTTGCTACATTGGATTAAAATGTTCTTAAAATTGTGTAAAGGGCCCAAAAAATGGAAATGCTGGGATGTGTTATGAGGGGCACTATATTCCAGTGCAATTAGGTTTCAATGAAACAAAGGCAGACTTGAAAATTATGGGATGCTTACTTTGAGTCTAACATAACATTTCTTGCTAAACACTTTTTTTCTATACTTACAGGTGTTCCCGTTTTGCCGAGTTCACCCGGAAGTCCTCCCGGTCCAGGTGGTCCCTGTTGTTGAGGATCATTTCAAACTGAGGTGAAATTTGTTATTGCAATGCAAACGCTAAAAGTAAGCAAGGTAGGCCGAGTAGAGGTACAGATTAAACACATTGAGTCACTTACTGGGGGTCCATCAGGCCCAATACCCTGTGGAAAAAAAACAACATCCAGAGTGATGAGCGTTGCCAAAGTAGACACATCTTTGGACGTGCTGACAAATATTTAACTCACAGTAGTTCCGCGAGGTCCGATTTGTCCAGGTTCACCCTAAAAACAAACAGTAAAGATCGTCTGTAATAACGGCTGCAAGACTAATGAGTTCATTACAAGACTAGGGCGGCCGGACAGGCACACTTGACCCAGCAATGTTTGGACTAATGAGGAGTGATGCCAGGTTTGGGCTCCCCATGGAGATTATACGAAGGACTTGCGGGATTAGGTCTCATTTGTCAGGAGGAGTTTAAGCACTGTTACTCCTGCTTGGCACCGTTTCCCTCTTGCTCTCTGAGGTGAGAGGAAGTAAAGGCTCATTAGTCACTTACTTTCTGTCCGGGGGGACCGTCAGGCCCAACTTCTCCAATAGGGCCGGTCAAACCCTGCGGAGAGGAGATTCAAACTGGATTAGAAAAGTCATGCGCTTGTTAAATGAGCCAGTATCCTCCCTTATGGTACTAATAGTCCTAAATTCAAACATTAGACCTTGTGGGAGGAGCCTTGTTCATAAAAGGGATTGACCACCTACTGTTACATTATATATTATGGTCCACTTTCAAGCGTTTCATTAAATCACCACTTTCACTCACATCCTAAACAAGGTGTGTTGAACTTAAAGAGGCACACAAGGGTGGGAGGAGCAGCGGTCAGCAGTGGGTCATGAGGGCAAAGCTTTCAGACCGCAGACAGCAGAGAGCAACATTCCTTGGGCTCATTTCAAACAAGGAATCATTCCACACCGCTTTGTGGATTCTCAGCAGGAGATACCAACGGCATTCGACCAACAGAGACGCTTTTGTTCCTAAACTGACAAGAGTTTGCACATGCATTAAAGTTTGTGATAGTTTGTGACTTTGCAGTCATGTACGGTACTGTGCAAATGGCAGCTATTTTGACATACTACAACAGTTAATACGTAGTAGCAAATATAAATGTTAGAAATTACATTAAGACATCATTTTCTTTAATTGTGTATTATAAAAAAAATACTTTAGCATTGTCATGCACTTTCTTGGGAAATGGTTCTAAATGTTTTTTTTTGTTGTTTGTTTGTTTGTTTTTTATTCGCACAATATAAACAGTATAAAAGGTAACATTGTAAAAAAAACAACTAAAAAAAACAGAGACAAGAAATGAGTAATGAGAAATACGTAATAAGAAATAAGAAAGAAGTGCAGGTGAGAAAAGAAACCCAAAAAGGCTTATGCAAGGTTCTCACCTAAAGCAGTAAATTCAAAATGTATACTCAGGTATACATAACTATGTATGTTGTAGTTTTTAGTGGTTTATTTATGTATTTGAGCAAACAAATTAGTAAGTATTTGTAGTAGTAAAAGTGGCAGCATCTATATACTGCAGGTATAAAGAGCAGTTAAATTATTTTAGGATTTAAAGCAACTTTGATAGGCTGGGCATATAGCAGAAGTAGCATGCTAACAACCAGGTTTAAGCATGTATTTAAAAAACTGAAGGTGGGAATACTAAAGTCAGTCCCATAATTGTGTTTACGATTTATACCAGTGTTTTTTTTCACCAAATACCACTTCAGAAAAAACTTGGCTCTCCAAATACCAGCATGACCAACATTAAAATACAGTAGCGTAGTATGCCTAAGTATTCATTAAAAACAAGGCAGAGGTTTTATTTAACAAGTATATTTAATATTTTTGGCCACTGTAACATCACACAAAATTTGAACAGTAACACTGTGTTTGAAACACTGTACTTTAATCAACGGATTCTTTGGCGTAACACTATTTGGAGCCCGCGTACCACTATCTACCAAATCACTGATTTATAGCATTGCTAAAACAACCCATGCTCTTTTGTACCAGTGCCAGTAAAACGCATTTATTTATTATCATTATGTTATCCTAAGACCGTGTTAATTACACTAATCCTTTAGATGGTATAAGAGGCTACAAATAACAATGTGTATCTATTCATTCTGTGTCGTGATTTATTCCACATTTTTGCACAATTGTACCCATCCTTAATACCAAATACAGTCTATGTACTGACAGAAATAAAGCTTAACCTTATAAGGCCTCCAATAATCGGAAAACATAGATTACTTACATCATTGCCAGGAATTCCAGGTAACCCTGAAGAGCCAGCTCTACCAGGCTCTCCATCAGGTCCCTGCAAATGACACAAACGGTTCAAAGATTAGGCCACCCTAAAAAGTAGCGTGGGGAAAGATTTAAAATGGAATGAAAATATTTACAGCGAGACCATCGGGGCCATCTGATCCCCTTTCTCCCTGTAAATAATTAATACAATATTCAGTCACATGTAGGAAAGCATTTGGAATACAATGGAAGGCAAAGATAGTGGACTCACAGCAATGCCATCAATTCCTGGTACACCTGCAGGTCCAGTAGGTCCTTGGCTCCTCTGAATAATAACAATACACTCACTCAATATATTTGAAATGGATTTAGCTAATCTTTCCTTTTTTCAAGGTGTGGGAATTAGGCAACAGATGCATTTTTCATCCATGTCTGTAAGATTATTATTTTGCATCCTACTAATACATTATATTATTAACTTCATATATTATTTGTGAATGTAGAAAGCCCCTTTTAGAGAGCAATGTTTGCTAACTTAAGCTTAGAGAAATGAACAAGGAAAATATATAATACAAAAATGGGAAAAAATATATATAATATTAAAATGTATTAATGACTAATTATGTATATGTATAATAATGTAAGATTAAAAATGCTAAATATTGTTAAGGGGTTTTATGCACAAAAAAAAATGTTTTTACAGCTGTACATTCAGAGCCCAATGTAGTCTTGAGCCAATCATAATAATTTATAATTTTGTTCAAGAAATTCAGACAAAGACTACACTAAATTGAAAAGCACTCACCTGCACCTGCGTCACACAAGTCTGCAGACAAACAAAGGACGGAAACAAAAACTTACTTGAGCCGAGCATAGAAGGACAAAGTGCAGAAGAAGCCCCAGGAGAGGCCATCGATAGCCGGGGGCCCGAGCCATGATTCCCCGTGGGCAGAAAAGGTAAAAAGTTGTAAGTCCTTTCTCTGGGATTTGTTGGGTGGAAGGAGCCCCAGTCAAAACAACCCGACTGAGCCCGTCTTGGCTATCTAGAGACCCTCAGAGGGCCCGTAGCCATCTGGGGCTCGTGAATATTCATGACATGGCATGTTTATTCATGTATGTCAGGTGAAAGGAGGGATTGGAAAGGGAAACTATGAGGGGAGGGCTCTCTGTGCTGACCTCTCCAATAGGCAGTTTGAGCGGTTTATTTGACGACCCCCGAGTACCAATTTTAAAACACTAAAAAGTAGCATTGCTTTTCTATAGGGCTATCTTACTCATGCAAAAATAGGTCTCATTTGTGATCATCTATGATCCTCTGACGTTTATGTGTGTTATTACAAAAACAAAAAATAGAAAATTTCTGTCCCCCAGGTGGGTCATGACGGAAAATAACTGAGAAACACTTGCATAACTTAGTAAACAGCATATTAACTTACATTTCCGAGTGCAGCTGGGATAGGCTCCAGACCCCCCCTGCAACCACGAGAGGGACAAGTGGTAGAAAATGGATGGATGGATGGATGGATTAGTTTCAACAGCTTTTGCACCCCAACTTCCACCAGAGGGCACTATTTAGAAGTGTTATATTAATTATTAAGCAATATACTATAGAAGCTAATAATACTTTTAATTTAATAAATGTTACTGTATATGTAATGACACCATTCACTTAAAAATTTGGGAGACAAACATTTTTGAACCAAATTCCTAAAAACACCAGAGTGCTCCTAGAGCAGGGGTATCAAAGTCAAGGCCCGCGGGCCAGATCCAGCCCGCAAATTAAATTATCTATGGCCCCTGGAATGATATTTGATTAGTATTAGAACCGGCCCGCAGGCCACAGCAGCCTGCTGCTGTTTGGCACGCACCAATACTCCATCTGTGTTGGCGCTAGGAATTTTCAAAATGGGGTCAACAAGTCATAAAAATGGGGTCCCACAGTGAATTTTTGGGGTCCCACTTTTTTGTAACCGTTTTGAAAACACATGATAAATGTATGCATTATCCTGTTATATCTCACATTCTATATTGTGTTTTGGAAAAAGGTTGTCATAAACGTTAATTCATGAAAAAAAAAAAAAAAATTAAATCACATTTTTATGCATATGTAAATTTATTCAGTTATTTATTCACTTTCTTCTTTCCTTCATGGATCTAAACTTTACCCCTGCCAGTATTATTTTCTAAATTTTAATTGTAATAATTTCCGAATGTTGTTTGTTCTATTTTTGGCCAAAGTAAGACAAAAAAAAACAATCTCAAGTTGTCTTTATTTTTTAGTTGTAATGCTATGATTTTAATAGTTTGGCCCGGGTGTGCACAGATTTTCCTCCATGCGGCCCCTGAGCTAAAATGAGTTTCACACTCCTGTCCTAGAGGAACTTGGACCACTGTAAACACATTGGCAAATCCTTGCATTGACATTTAACCTTGCTAGCAAACATTAAACACTGAAGTCTAAACTTGTGAAGTCTTGAGGAACTGAAGAGTTCCTCAAGGCACTGCGTTAGGTCCTCTCCTTGTGGCAGTTACAAATATCTTCCATAATGTGATTTATGTAACTAATGTGTTGCTGTAGCTTGTTTACTTCAGATGCAGTCAATAATCATTTGTCCGACTTCTTTAGTTGTATTGATAGTGTTCCTCAAGTTTACATTTTAGGGCCTCCCTTTTTCATAATTTGGGATATTTAACTGGTGTCCCGTGAGTTCAGTTCAAAATAACCTGTGTAAGAGACCCACATTTTTGCAGAAGATTCCTAAAAACACTAGAGTTCTGTCATAGAGATGATCTTTGGCAAGCTGTTTTGAGGAAGGTCCTTAAAAATAGCAAAGCTCTTCTGTAACTCTTACAAAATAGACCAAAATCAAATGTCTACTGTAATAGACATTTGGAGGCTGATTCTCCTGAATTTACAAAAGAAGACTAATAGTGAATGGAGAAGTCTGGCCCCCTGGTCTTTGGCTTTCTGGAAATGTGGCCCCCAAAACAATTTAGTTGAATACCGCTGCTGTATATTTTAAGGGGACCTGCCATGCAATTTGGGATTTGGGATCTGCATAAGTCCCAAAATTTGAATTCAAATCATGGAGGCATGGCGGAAATATTTATAAAACAATCTTGTTACATTACATCCTCCTAACGATCCATTTGGAATTTGCCCAATTTGTGACATGTTTCCATAATGTGATGTCAGCGGATATCTCCATAAATGGTAGAGATTTACCCAAAGACCTTTGCGCGAGTCCGCCAGTTCACAGACTGGCTGGTACATGCACATGTATCCTCCGCTGATGTCATTTGTAGTACACATTAGCGTATATTTCGAACTTATATATGTGAGAAGACTCAATATAGAAACATTAAAAACTACAACATGGCTGACAGGGAGAAGACACAGTCGAAGTGGAAGCATGTAAATAAGACTGCCCACAAAATGTGAAGAGATAGTCAGAAAGCAGCTTGAAGACATAGTCTATGGCAGGGGTCCCCAAACTAAGGATACGGCCCGCCAGCTTCCAAAAAAATAAAAATAAAAAAATGTTGGGTTTTTTTAGTTGTTATTTTGTTAAATCTGTCCTTTCTAGTCCATTTTCTACCACTTGTTACTCTCTGTGTCTCCTAGCCGCTCAGGCAAATCATATTGTCTAAAAATGCATTTTCCCAATGATAACATCGCGCTCGCGCCGCAGTGCACGCTCTTTCAGTCAATTTTTTTAACCCAATGCAGCCCCCCGAGTCAAAAACTTTGGGGACCCCTGGTCTATGCAATATTTGACCAAAAAAAACACCATTACATGTTATGAAGACCACAAGTGTTTTAAATGTAAAAAAAAAAACCATAATATAACCCCTTTAAAACAAAAAATTGGTTTTGTGTTCCAGGTCACAAAGTGTATTATTATCAGGGTTACTGTAGCAACAATATTTTCATTTACACACTTTTCTTCCATTATTTGGGGTTTAATTTATTGTATACAATGTGCCGTGGGCCAAGAAAACAACATGGTGCGGGCTTCAAATAACCCCAGACCGCATTTTGGACACCCCTGTTTTAAAATTAATGACCCTGATGATACATACAGTACATACTGTAACAGCCTTCAGAGCAGCAGAATTAGGTGCCACTGATGGTTGAAAAGTTAAGTTAAAGTTAAAGTGCCAATGATTGTCACACACACACTAAGTGAAGGCATGAGGCCGAAAACTACCACCTGTCTCTCAATGTCCATGGTAGGAGCGGTAAACTTCAAGACTCAAACTCTCTACAAAGTCTGATGGCCAGCTGCTCCCTTCCATTCTTGTCCTGTATGTGCTAGTTAAGGTGCTGCCAGTCATGCATAGCACAGCCAAAAAGGGAAAGTTATCTATAAGACCCTGTGGATATACTAATCTGTATACTGCAAATCATGCAATTATCAAATGACATTGAAATGTATAGGATTTGGGACAAAAATAGGACAGTAATTGGATATTTTTAATGTTCAGCACCATGGACAAGGTAAAAGATTGTAGTATACATTTTAACCGCTAGATGACGCTGTTTACCAAAACAGGTCTAAGCTATGAACCTGCAGTTGATTGCATAGTAAAAGCTGGACCTGTTTAACCAGCATCACGTTGAGGAGACGGGCAGCACGGTGGCTGGTGCGTCTGCCTCACAATACAAAAGGTCCTGGGTTCGATCCTGCGCTCGGGATCTTTCTGTGTGGAGTTTGCATGTTCTCCCCGTGACTGCGTGGGTTCCCTCTGGGTACTCCGGCTTCCTCCCACCTCCAAAAACATGCACCTGGGGATAGGTTGATTGGCAACACTAAATTGGCCCAAGTGTGTGAATGTGAGTGTGAATGTTGTCTGTCTATCTGTGTTGGCCCTGCGATGAGGTGGCGACTTGTCCAGGGTGTACCCCGCCTACCGCCCGAATGCAGCTGAGATAGGCTCCAGCGACCCCGAAAGGGACAAGTGGTAGAAAATGGATGGATGGATGGACGTTGAGGAGACGATTCTTTAGGAGAAGAGGATTGGTTAAATCATTTTTTGGGGAGGATGCAGCACCAACTATATGCCTTTACTAGCTTCTAATGTAAAGGAAACGCCTCTGCCTTAAAGGGGAACTGCACTTGTTTTTTTATTTTTCCTATCGTTCACAATCATGAGAGACAACACAAATGTCTTCTTTTGAGATGATTAAAAAAAAGGCTTGAAAGACACATGGGAGCTTTCAAAGTCCAACCATCCATCCATTTACTACCGCTTGTCCTGTTCGGGGTCGCGGGGGTGCTGGAGCCTATCTCAGCTGCATTCGGGTGGAAGGCAGGGTACACTTTCAAAGCCCTTTTAAAAAAATGAATAACCCTCCATCAACGTTTCATATACACACAGATATTATGTAACATAACATAACAATATGTATTATGTACAATATTTCTACTTTTGTCATTTTAATCATTGCCGGAACCCCTTTACTCAGCGCATTTATTTCTGTTTCCAATGCAGCACACTTCTGACTTCCAGCAACAAATGTGTGTTCCAACTCCCGGAAACAAACGCAAGTGTGTTCTAATCATGGCAGACTTGGTATAAAAAAAACAACCAAAACGAAAAATTAAGATTCCCAACCTTATCTTTTTTAACCTTAATATCAATCACTCATCAATCATAGTTTACTTATATAGCCCTAAATCACAAATGTCTCAAAGGGCTGCACAAGCCACAACGACCTCGGCTCAGATCCCACATCAGGGCAAGAAAAAACTCAACCCAATGGGATACAATGAGAAACCTTGGAAGGGACCACAAATGTTGGGACCCTCCCCACCCTTGCAATGGATGCCGATTGGATACAGTTAATAACATGAGAGTCCAGTTCATAGTGAGGCCAGCAGGGGATTCTCTTGCATTTAGAAAAGAGGAGTGGTCCATCCCGGGTCCCGACATGGAACAGCTAGCGCGTCCTCCATGGAAACTGATCAGTGACCACGCAGAAGTTATCAGAAAAGAAAGACAGCAGATCAATTGGTCTAAAATGAGACTTAAATGCTTCTGCAGAGTTACCTCCTCTAACTGTTACCGGCGGGGCATTCCAGAGTACTGGAGCCCGAATAGAAAACGCTCTAAAGCCCGTAGACCTTTTTTGGCGCTGGGAATCACTAATAAGCCGGAGTTCTTAGAATGTAGATTTCTGGCCAGGACATATGGTACAATACAATCAACAAGATAAGATGGAGCTAAACTGTTTAGTATTTTATAAGTAAGTAGTAAAACCTTAAAGTAGCATCTTAAGTGCACAGGAAGCCAGTGCAGGTGAGCCAGTGTAGGCGTAGGGAGACATAAGGAGACCTGAAAATAATATGTTACAGTAATCGACACAAGATGCAACGAACGCGTGAATAATTATCTCAGCGTATCACATACGGCTGATGAGCACAAAGGAATGGTGGAACAGAGCAGAAGCCAAGAGAGTGAGGTTGGCGTGACTTGGTCACGGTGTAAATGTGGAACTTTGAGCCCAGCTATGCCAATATAAATGGAGTGGTAACCCAAAATAAACCGGAAAAAAAGTCCTCGACCAGCTGAACCAAACAAACAACAGTCCATCGATTGAGTCACTACAATATTGATCATGACACAAGCAGCACACTATGCTTGTTATTACAACTACAGTACATATGCTGTCAAGCTATCTGTGTACAAACAAAACATGAAATAATACTACTCTGATTGTTCATGTTTTTCAGTCAGTACAGATTGGTGACAAATCGCATTGTGTTGTGAATTACAAACTCAAAAGTAATTTGGGGGCTGACGTAGAAGCTAGCTTGCCTCTTGTCGTAGCTAGCTTATGGCTAATGCCCTAGCATGCCTATGTGTTACTATGCTACAAAAAGAGTTCTTTCATGTTCGGTCCTACAATAACAATGTCGCTACAGCTTGATTATTATACAGGTCATGGAACGTAAATGAAGTATTGTTGGCGGTTTTCGGATGCATTTTAAAAGTGATTTAGAAGTAGAATGATCTGCATTGCTATCCACCTGGAACAAGCCGATTGTTACAAATTACAATGCAAAAAAAGTGTTTTCTTGTCTCTCATAAGGATTGTGAACGATAGGCAAAATGTAAAAAAAAAGTGCAGTTCCCCTTTAACTATGTGTTGATATTTTATATTTGAAGGCAGAGTGTATGCTGTTTATTTTTCATGTACACGCTTCATCGTCGAAGCTTAATTGTGCAAATTGTTCTCGGTGGAATCTTAGAGTTGAACAGCTGAAAGAAGGCCTCATTTTGCATGCACATGCATACAGATTCTTGAAATATTGTAAATCATGCCTTGAATTAAAAAGGCCAGTAGTAACATTGCCTCTACTAAACCCCCATGTGATTCTTACAAATGCTGCTTTTTGCACACCGCAATTGTGAAAACCAAAAAAAGATACCGGTATATATTTTTCCGTGTTTTATTTACAGCTTTTTTTAAACCCACCTGGGAATGGGCCCTCCATGACTTTGAGCTCAACGCACAGACTGCTGTCCCAAGAGAGATGACAACCTCACAGCTGCATGGTGGGCATACAAAAGCTACTCGTTCGTTGGCACAGTGTGCGTGTGTGTGTGTGTGTCTGTGTGTGTGTATGTACGTGTGTGTGTGGAAAGAGGGAGGGAATGAAAGCCCATTGTTTGTAAAGCTGCACCAACTGCCTTGAATAAATATTTAGGCCATATCTTGCTCTTCGTAGTGTCATCTTTAATATGTAGGCTCCACTATTTGTCTCCTGCAAATGTGGGCAGGAAGTTAAAAATTTTTTTAAATCCAATTAAGAATGGTATATCCACTAGGCTGGATTTAATTCACCGAGTAAAGCCCATGCTGAAGCCCACACAGAACATGCATCATAAAATATAGATAAGAGCAGCAGCATGTACAGATGAAGTAACATAAACCTCTAATGCAGTGTGCTTATATACATGCATGTGCCTTATATAAGCAGCTACAGTATAGGTCCACAGGAAATATGACATCATTGCACACAATCCACAACAATTATGTGACATATCTTACACTGCAAAAACACAAACAAGTGACACACATTGTTATATGTCCATTTGGAATCACCACTTGGAGATGTTTTACTTTGTGAGAAGAGACTCACGTGGAGACATACTGTGGGATGACAAAACAGCAACGCAATGTCCATCCATCCATCCATCTTCCTCCGCTTATCCGAGGTCGGGTCGCGGGGCAGCAGCTTAAGCAGGGAAGCCCAGACTTCCCTCTCCCCAGCCACTTCGTCCAGCTCCTCCCGGGGGATCCCGAGGCGTTCCCAGGCCTTCCCAACGTGTCCTGGGTCTTCCCCGTGGCCTCCTACCGGTCGGACGTGCCCTAAACACCTCCCTAGGGAGGCGTTCGGGTGGCATCCTGACCAGATGCCCGAACCACCTCATCTGGCTCCTCTCGATGTGGAGGAGCAGCGGCTTTACTTTGAGCTCCCCCCGGATGGCAGAGCTTCTCACCCTATCTCTAAGGGAGAGCCCCGCCACCCGGCGGAGGAAACTCATTTCGGCCGCTTGTACCCGTGATCTTGTCCTTTCGGTCATAACCCAAAGGTCATGACCATAGGTGAGGATGGGAACGTAGATCGACCGGTAAATTGAGAGCTTTGCCTTCCGGCTCAGCTCCTTCTTCACCACAACGGATCGATACAGCGTCCGCATTACTGAAGACGCCGAACCGATCCGCCTGTCGATCTCACGATCCACTCTTCCCTCACTCGTGAACAAGACTCCGAGGTACTTGAACTCCTCCACTTGGGGCAGGGTCTCCTCCGCAACCCGGAGATGGCACTCCACCCTTTTCCGGGCGAGAACCATGGATTCGGACTTGGAGGTGCTGATTCTCATCCCAGTCGCTTCACACTCAGCTGCGAACCGATCCAGCGAGAGCTGAAGATCCTGGCCAGATGAAGCCATCAGGACCACATCATCTGCAAAAAGCAGAGACCTAATCCTGCAGCCACCAAACCAGATCCCCTCAACGCCTTGACTGCGCCTAGAAATTCTGTCCATAAAAGTTATGAACAGAATCGGTGACACAATGTGTACAGAAGAATATTTCTGCAACATAAACATGAACACATCAGTGAGTTAACTGCTTAATTTGAGGTTATTAAGATTGTTTGTTTTACCTTTTGACTCCTGGCATATCATAACGTGGTCAAATAATAATGATTATTCTGCTTTGCTTCCTGTACAAGACAACAAGAGCTTGGGTGTGCATTGAGTCTCCCATCATGCAGGAGGGAAAAAACACCAAGTCTGCTAGATGGGTCTGGCCTTGTCCCTTTACCTAAAGGCTGTGAGTGTCAACTTTACAACTTTTTGTTTTTTTGCTTCTGTATTCAATTTTGCATTCATAATGCACAACATAACAATAAGGTGGAAATGTTAGGGTTTTTATTGGTAGGTGCTAAATATTAGTGCAGGGGTGTCAAACTTTTGTACATCAAGGGCCACATCGCAGTTAGTTAGTCAAAGTCAAGGTCAACCCAACATATTGAAAGACCCACATTGGACCAAAAATACAAAAAACTAATCTGTCTGGAGCCGCAAAAAGTTAAAAGCCTTATGTAAGTGTTATAATGAAGGCAACACATTAAGTAAGTGTCTGACAGGGTTAAATAACTCCTGAAAATTACTGGCTTAAAACTGCCAAAGGTATAGATGTGTGTGCCCAAGGAAAAGGAAAGGACAGGCTGTCTTCTTCTAATGGATTTACTACATTAGAATGAAATTGTGATGTATCATGTTGTATGCTTGCATGTTGTATGATTGCATGTTCGAAATAAACTCAAACTCAAACTCAAACAATCTCTGTAAGCTGGGTAACGTTTGCTGTGGTCTGGAACAACATGGTAAAGTTTGCTGTGGTCTGGAACAACATGGCACAATGCAGCCAATATTACATACAGATAATGTGTCATGAGATATGCAAATATAAATTAAATACACAGAGGACATAAGTAAAGGAAATTAAATGGACTCAAATATACCTACAAACGAGGCATAATGATGCAATATGTACACACAGCTAGCCTGAATAGCAGGTTAGCATGGATTATTACCTCTCCACGCAAGTCAATAACATCAACAAAGCTCACCTTTGTGCATTCACGCACAGCATAAAACGTTTGGTGGACAAAATGAGACACAGAAGCAGTGGCATTAAAACATCTTTCTGTGGCAGCGACAGAGAAAGGTGTACACGTAAACCAACTACAGTGAGTTCAAGGACCGCCAAAATTAGTAGGACAAAACAGCACTGGCCAAATACTGTCATCAGTCAAGCATAAACACAAACATGTTAAACAGTGGGCTTTCTAACAATTAGGAAGGTTGTTGTATTATGTTTGTCCTCCTACAGAAACATTATTAAAACAACAAATATATTTTTCCCCCATCTTTTTCCATTTTGGGCGGTGCTAAAGAGCCGCATTCGGCTCAAGAGCCGCGGGTTGCTGACCCCTGTATTAATGTTTTGTGATTCACCTGTGTGAAGTTACCCCTCACCTTGGTCCAAATCTCCCCAAGTGTGGCAATCGTTTGTGCTGCAAACATTTTTCTTTGTGCC
The DNA here is from genome assembly GCF_033978785.1 of Entelurus aequoreus. Taxonomy (NCBI): domain Eukaryota; kingdom Metazoa; phylum Chordata; class Actinopteri; order Syngnathiformes; family Syngnathidae; genus Entelurus; species Entelurus aequoreus. The sequence continues at coordinate 21,984,258 of NC_084739.1, forward strand.
CTTACTGTTTTCAAGTTATTAATATTTTATGGTGTTAATGTATAATTAACATGTTCTTTATCATGACTATGCCGCAACTATGTCAAAAATTCATCAAACTTGTCCCAATTGTTTGTGCTTTATTGTGCTGCAAAAATGTCTGTTTGTGCCGTTACATTTTTCAAGTTATCAATGTTTTATAGTGTTAATGTATAATTAGCATGTTATTTATCATAGCTAAGCCCCAACTATGTTAAAATCTCCACAAACGTGTTCCATTCCTTTGTGCTTGTTTGTGCTGCAAAAAATTGTGATCTAACTATTTATTATAGTTTTCAAGTTATTAACAAATCATAAATTGTAACCAGCTCCATAAAACATTAATGACTTAAAAACTATAACAGTTAGACCAAAAATATTTGCAGCACAAACAAGCACAGATGATTGGAACACGTTTGGGGAGATTTGGACATGGTTGGAGGGTCGGTTATGAATAATAACACTTAAATACCATAAAAACACAAAACATTAATAACATTAAAAACTATAAGAGTTAGACCGGGGGTCAGCAACCCGTTGCTCTTGAGCTGGATGCGGCTCTTTAGTGCTGCGCTAGCGGCTCCCTGCAGCATTTTTTCTAGGAGTATTGAAAATGGAAATAGATGGGGTAAAAATGTTTTTTTTTGTTTTAGTATGTTTTTTGTTTGACACAAACCTTACCAAATGTTAAAAAGACCATTATTTAATATGTTTGTGTGTATGCTTCACTGATGAGAGTATTTGGTGAACATCGTTTTGTCCTACTAATTTGGGCGGTTCTTGAACTCACCATAGTGTGGACTGTGACGCAACAGTTTGTTTACATGTAAAATCTTCCACTCCTTCTACGTATGTCTCATTTTGTCCACCAAAAGTTTTATGCTGTGCGTGAATGCACAAATGTGTGCTTTGTTGATGTTATTGACTTGTTGGAGTGTTAACCAGGCATATTTGGTCAGTGCATGACTGCAAGCTAATCAATGCTAACATGCTATTTAGGCTAGCTGTATGTACATATTGCATCATTGTGCCTCATTTTTAGGTATATTTAAGCTCATTCAATATCCTTTACTTTTATCCTCTTTGTATATAATTTATATTTGCACGTCTCATGACACATTATCTGTATATAATATTGGCTGCATTTCTGATAGTTGTTTGTATGCCATGTTGTTCCAGACCACAGTAAACATTACCTACCTTGCCAAAGATTGTAATAAATCCATTAAAAGAAGACAGCCGTGTCCTTTAAATTGGACACACGCATCTATACTTTTGGCCATTAAACGCCAGTAATTTCCAGGAGTTCTCTCACCTTCTGAGTAGCCTCTGACTTACTAATGTTTTCTAATGTTGTAAAAATGTGTAGAGTAAATATTACATTTTAACATTTCTGTCAACGAAGATTTTCTTTAGCCTGCGACACATAGTCATTTTGATAGTAGGCTATTATAGTTAATATAGACACTTAAGTCATGTGTTGCCTTCATTATATGTATATACCTTTATATATATATATATATATATATATATATATATATATATATATATATATATATATATATATATATATATATATATATATAGGCAGCACGGTGAAACAGGGGTTAGTGCATGTGCCTCACAATACGAAGGTCCTGAGTAGTCCTGGGTTCAATCCCGGGCTCGGGATCTTTCTGTGTGGAGTTTGCATGTTCTCCCCGTGACTGCGTGGGTTCCCTCCGGGTACTCCGGCTTCCTCCCACCTCTAAAGACATGCACCTGGGGATAGGTTGATTGGCAAAACAAAATTGGCCCTAGTGTGTGAATGTGAGTGTGAATGTTGTCTGTCTATCTGTGTTGGCCCTGTGATGAGGTGGCGACTTGTCCAGGGTGTACCCCGCCTTCCGCCCGAATGCAGCTGAGATAGGCTACAGCATCCCCCGCGACCCCAAAAAGGGACAAGCTGTAGAAAATGGATGGATGGGTAGGCTCCAGCCCCCCCCCCCCCCCCACCCCACCCCCACCCCCACCCCCGACCCCTGAAAGGGATAAGCGGTAGAAAATAGATGGATGGATCTTGAACAGTTTTTTTCCTTTTTTTTTTTTTTTCTATAGAGACAAAGATTATTTACAGTATGTATTTAATATTTGTTTGCTTACTATGTTATATTATTTATTTGTTCTGTTACAGAGAACAAGGAAATTTGATAAAATTGCTACGGTATGAAAAGGGGTAGGATTAAATAAGCTCTGCTTCATCCTACTCCTTTTCGGACGTGCTGTAATGAAACAACTGGAATTGTGTGATGCATTACGTTGTATCGTACGCATGTTCCAAATAAACTGAAACTGAACTGAACTGACCTGTATTCGGCTTTTAATTTTGCGGCTCCAGACAGATTTGTTTTTTGTATTTTTGGTCCATTATGGCTCTTTCAACGTTTTTGGTAGCCGACCCCTGAGTTAAACCAACAAATGTTGCAGCACAAACGATGCACAAACGATTGGAACTGGTTTGGGGAGATTTGGAAAAGGTGGAGGGGCCAACTTCACACAGGTACTGTACATCACAGACCCATTTTTACTTTTTATCCTATTAGTTATGCAAGATTTTTTTTTGTTATATTTATTTATTTACTGTATATATGTATATATATATTTTTAATTTCTATTAATCTTCATATGTCTTACTTGTATTTTATTCTTTATCTCTCCACATGGTTCTTACTATTTTGCAAGTTTTATTATTTTTATTTTTCCAACCTTCCACAGATGAGCCATCTGCCTCAGGGGTTATCGGCCGTGCTTGTGGGGCCGCTTTTGTGTCAGCGTCCTGGTGGCCATGGTCTGATGACCTCCTGGTGCAGATGGCTCCTGTGATAGTGTTTACTCACATGTCTCCTCTGTACTCAGCCATGCAATCATTGGTCCGTATAGTTGCATATATGTGTATGTTGTGTGTTAGTGTTTGCGTACGTCTGTGATAATGGTGGATATGGGTTGTTTCAGCTCGTTCTGTCTTTCAATGACTATACAAACTGGACAGTTGAGCATTACCCTACTCACAGGGAACATTTACTCAAAAGTTGCCTTTCAACATATACAGCACACTTCTCCCGGTGCGTCTCTCTAAACCCTCCGGGTAGGAACACCACACATACAAGCAATTCCTATTGCGACATGGGTTTTGATTGATTGATTGAAACTTTTATTAGTAGATTGCACAGTACAGTACATATTACGTACAATTAACCACTAAATGCTACTTACGTATAAAATACTACACGGTCAAGCTCCTGCCTATCTTGCCGATTGTATTGTACCATATGTCCCGGCAAGAAATCTGCGTTCAAAGAACTCCGGCTTATTAGTGATTCCCAGAGCCCAAAAAAAGTCTGCGGGCTATAGAGCGTTTTCTATTCGGGCTCCAATACTATGGAATGCCCTCCCGGTAAAAGTTAGAGATGCTACCTCAGTAGAAGCATTTAAGTCTCATCTTAAAACTCATTTGTATACTCTAGCCTTTAAATAGACTCCCTTTTTAGACCAGTTGACACGCTAGCCTTTAAATAGACTCCCTTTTTAGACCAGTTGACACACTAGCCTGTCCATCGGATGGGGACATCTCTACGCTGCTGACCCGTCTCCGCTCGGGATGGTTCCTGCTGGCCCCACTATGGACTGGACTTTCGCTGATGTGTTGGACTTTCACAATATTATGTCAGACCCACTCGACATCCATTGCTTTCGGTCTCCCCTAGAGGGGGGGGGGGGGGGGTTACCCACATATGCGGTCCTCTCCAAGGTTTCTCATAGTCATTCACATTGACGTCCCACTGGGGTGAGTTTTCCTTGCCCGTATGTGGGCTCTGTACCGAGGATGTCGTTGTGGCTTGTACAGCCCTTTGAGACACTTGTGATTTAGGGCTATATAAATAAACATTGATTGATTGATTGATTGAAATGGTAACACCCAAATACGTTTTTCAACTTGTTTAAGTCAGGGTCCACGTTAATCAATTCATGGTACAAATATATACTATCAGCATAATACAGTCATCACACAAGTTAATCATCAGAGGGGGGGTTAGGTTTGGTTGATATCAGCACTTCAGTCATCAACAATTATATCATCTGATTTGATTTGATTTTTATTAAGGATCCGCATTAGCTGGTTGCCTCAACAACCCACTAGTCTTCCTAGGGTCCACAATTCAATACAATTACATTATTTACATTTGATTATTTACAATCCGGGGAGGTGGGAGGTGGAAGGGGGAGGGTGTTAGTCTAGGGTTGTAGTTGCCTGAAGGTGTTCTTTTAGTGCGGTTTTGAAGGAGGATAGAGATGCACTTTCTTATACACCTGTTGGGAGTGCATTCCATATTGATGTGGCATAGAAGGAGAATGAGTTAAGACCTTTGTTAGATCGGAATCTGGGTTTAACCTGGTTTGTGGAGCGCCCCCTGGTGTTGTGTTTATGGCGGTCATTTACGTTATGGAAGTAGTTTGACATGTACTTCGGTATCAGGGAGGTGTAGCGGATTTTATAGACTAGGCTCAGTGCAAGTTGTTTTACTCTGTCCTCCACCCTGAGCCACTTTGGAGAAGTGGGTAGGAGTGAGGTGTGATCTGGGGTGGAGGTCTAGAAGTAACCTGACTAGCTTGTTCTGGGATTTTGGAGGTGCTGGGGTACCAGGAGGTGCATGCGTAATCGAAAAAGGGTTGAATGAGAGTTCCCGCTAGAACAGTGGTTCTTAACCTGGGTTCGATCGAACCCTAGGGGTTTGGTGAGTCGGCCTCAGGGGTTCGGCGGAGGTCAAAACACACCCGACTCATCGTGTAAATACAAACTTCTCCTTATCGGCGTATTACGGATACGGCAACAGCTGACTGATTTGCAGGTGTGTAATTTGTTGTGAGTTTATGCACTGTGTTGGTTTTGTTGTTTGAACAAGGTGATGTTCATGCACGGTTCATTTTATGCACCAGTAAAAAAAAACAAGGTAACACTTTAGTATGGGGAACATATTCACCATTAATTAGTTGCTTATTAACATGCAAATTAGTAACATATAGGCTCTTAACTAGTCATTATTAAGTACTTGTTAATGCTTTATTCGGCATTAGAGGGTTATAACCCTAACCCTCTAACCCTGACCCTAACACTAACCAAATAACTCTATATTAAGTCTTTATTACTTAGAATATGTTCCCCTAGTATCCAAATAACTCTAAATTAAGTCTTTGTTACTTAGAATATGTTCCCCATACTAAAGTGTTACCAAAAACATATAACTTTGTCTTGAATTTGAAAAAAAAATAACATTTTATTTTTCACTAAAGAAGGGTTCGGTGAATGCGCTTATGAAACTGGTGGGGTTCGGTACCTCCAACAAGGTTAAGAACCGCTGCGCTAGAATCTTCATGGTGCTTTTGTTGACCAGAGAGGAGATTCTGTAGAGAAATGTTGTTCGTTGGTTGACCTTTTTGATTACCTTGGTTGCCATCTTATCACAGGAAAGATTAGCCTCTAGAAACAGGGGTATTGTTTTTAACTTTGTAAAGCACTTTGCGTTGCATTTCTTTTATGTATGAAAAGTGCTTTATAAATAAAGTTTGATTTGATTTGATTTGATTTCACCCTATATCATTTCATACAAAAGAAAATTGCAACTGAATGTTTTTCTAGGTGTTAAAATTGTATTATTATTATTATTATTTTAGTAGAAGTTTGATTGACTGATTGATTTAAACTGTTATTAGTAGATTGCACAGTACAGTACATATTCCGTACAATTGACCACTAAATGGTAACACCCGAATACGTTTTTCAACTTGTTTAAGTCGGAGTACACGTTAATCAATTCATGATAAAATGTGTAAGTAATAGTAATAGTCGTAGTAGATGCAGCTGCAATTAAACTGTTCCAAGCGCTGTTGAAAAGCTAAAGTAAATGCGCCTCCCTTGTGTGTGAATCCAGTAGAATATGTGCGCATTAACGCACAGTTAATGCTCGCTAAGAGCTCTTTCAGCCACTGACAGCCAGCCACTCACGTAAAGTCAAGGCTGCCTCCATTCTCCAGCGTAAATGGCCAGTCTTTCATCCAATGTGCGGCTCTCCTCTTATCGTTTGTCGGAAGGTAGACTGAGCTAGTCCGGCTTTTCTGTCGGCACCTGGGAGCATAGGAGAAACGAGAGGAAATCTGGATTGAAATCGGAGCTAACGTTGGTTAGCGAGCTAATGTTAGCTTGCCAGCGCAATGGTGAGTCGCTAGCTTCTACGTAGCTGGTGTTAGCATGTTAGCTTCTGCATGGCTGCTCATGATAGCTTGACAGCACAATGGTGACAGTTTGTAACTAATATTACATTTGTGTAGACTGCTTTATTAAACCCACCTGGTATTGTGAGGGCCCTTAGCGAATTAAGCCAAGGGTGACTCTACACTTGTAGCCCGCAGGAGCAGGATGCCACTGCTAATATTATTAGCCTCCAGTACGTCTCTTCACTAACAATGTCGAATAACGCGCTCGTAGTTATTTATGTTGTCATTCCATCAATAATGTTTTTTAAGAGGAGTCAAGTTAGGTGCCTTTGTCTTAGCTTTAATTGATATATAAACTAAATGTTGCTCTCTTGTTTACCCAACGACCAGAGCTATTTTGGCTACTACTAACGTTGCCTTCAATGCACCTATTTTGGGGTACGATTTTTAAAAATACCCTTACAAAGCAGATATCCATTACACTGGTCTTAAAAAAAACTTGATATGCAAAAGTCAGTTCATTAATACACAAACCAAATGGTGTTTGTAAATACTGTGTCACGTCTTGTACATCAGGCTGTTACTGCAAATACTGGTTATGTGGGTATTTGTCAACAAGTTTCCAGTGAATGTTGCCATATATGACCGCCATGTCACGCTGCTTCTCAGTGGATTATTCATTGATTTAGTGCATCACTAATGTAAGGAGCAAATTCATTTATCTCTGCTACGGCCATGAGCAACAGTATTGTGCATTCTAACCTCCTTCAAAACCGCACTAAAATAACATTTCCAGGCAAATTTAACCCTAAACTAACACCCTCCCTTCCACATCCTACCTCCCCGGATTGTAAATAATCAAATGTAGATACTTATTCTTATGCTTTCTGGTCTCTCTCTCTATGTCCACTACTTGCTGTACATATCCTACCAAGTCAGTCCTACACTGTTCCAATGTCCATTTCTCTGATGATGCAATTGTTGATGACTGAAGTGTTGATATCAACCAAACCTAACACCCCCCACCCCCTCCACATGCCACACCCCGGATTGTAAATATTGTTAATAATTCAATGTACATACTCTGATGATTATCTTGTGTGATGACTGTATTATGATGATAGTATATATCTGTATCATGAATCAATTTAAGTGGACCCCGAGTTAAACAAGTTGAAAAACTTATTCGGGTGTTACCATTTAGTGGTCAATTGTACGGAATATGTACTACACTGTGCAATCTACTAATAAAAGTTTCAATCAATCAAAAAAAAATCAAAAACCACACTCTTTGCCACCCTATAAAAAAGAAGCCAGTTATTCTTTTGGTTGTCAGACAGTCATGGTCAAAAGTTGTAAATAACATAATGTCATGGCTGTCTTAAATTTCCAATAATTTCTACAACACTTATTTTTTTGTGATAGAGTGATTGGAGCACTCACTTGTTGGTCACAAAAAACATTCATGAAGTTTGGTTCTTTTATGAATTTATTATGGGTCTACTGAAAATGTGACCAAATCTGCTGGGTCAAAAGTATACATACAGCAATGTTACTATTGGGTTACATGTCCCTTGTCAAGTTTCACTGCAATAAGGCACTTTTGGTAGCCATCCACAAGCTTCTGGTTGAATTTTTCACCACTCCTCTTGACAAAATTGGTGCAGTTCAGCTAAATTGGTTGGTTTTCTGACATGGACTTGTTTCTTCAGCATTGTCCACACATTTAAGTCAGTACTTTGAGAAGGCCATTCTAAAACCTTAATTCTAGCCTGATTTAGTCATTCCTTTACCACTTTTGATGTGTGTTTGGGGTCATTGTCCTGTTGGAACACCCAACTGTGCCCAAGACCCAACCTCCGGGTTGATGATTTTAGGTTGTCCTATATAATTTGGAGGTAATCCTCCTTTTTCATTGTCCCATTTACTCTCTGTAAAGCACCAGTTCCATTGGCAGCAAAACAGGCCCAGAGCATAATACTACCTCCACCATGCTTGACGGTAGGAATTGGTGTTCCTGGGATTAAAGGCCTCACCTTTTGCCTCCAAACATATTGCTGGGTATTGTAGCCAAACTGCTAAATTTTTGTTTCGTCTGACATCACATGGACAAAATAAAATCTTCTGGAGGAAAGTTCTGTGGTCAGATGAAACAAAAATTGAGCTGTTTGGCCACAATACCCAGCAATATGTTTGAAAAGGTGAGCCCTTCAAGCATGGTGGTGGTAGTATTATGCTCTGGGCCTGTTTTGCTGCCAATGGAACAGGTGCTTTAGCTGAACTGCCCCAATTTTGTCAAAAGGAGTGGTCAAAAATACAACCAGAAGCTTGTGGATGGCTACCAAAAGTGGCTTATTGCAGTGAAACTTGCCAAGCGACATGTAACCAAATATTAACATTGCTGTATGTATACTTTTGACCCAGTAGATTTGGTCACATTTTCAGTAGACTCATAATAAATTCACAAAAGAACCAAACTTCATGAATGTTTTTTGTGACCAACAAGTATGTGCTCCAATCACTCTATCACAAAAAAATAATAGTTGTAGAAATTATTGGAAACTCAAGACAGCCATGACATTATGTTCTTTACAAGTGTATGTAAACTTTTGACCACAACTGTAGTTAACATGCTACATTAGAGAACATCCATCCATCCATTTTCTACCGCTTGTCCGTTTCGGGGTTGCAGGGGGTGCTGGAGCCTATCTCAGCTAGCCTTTATTTATTGAATCGAAAATACTAAAATTCCACGACATAGTGACTTTGCAAACAGCTAAAATTATACACAAAGCAAACTACAATCTGCTACCCAAGAATATACAACAATTCTTCTCAACAAAAGAGGAGAAACATAATCTTAGAGAAAATGTAATTTAAAACATTTGTACGCATGTACAACACTTAAGACCTTCAGTATATCAGTATGTGGAATTAAATTATGGAATGAATTAAGCAAGTAAATCAAACAATGTACTAATATAATCCACTTCAAGAAACTTCAAACTTAAAAGTATTTACCAAAGTACAAAGAAGAAGAACCATGATAAACATTCTGAATGTATTTCATCCATCCATTCATTTTCTAGATAGTCTTACTTATCTCACCATATGAAATATAACTTACTTCACTCATTATTATTTATTTATTTATTTTTATTGTTATTACTTATGGAGTCTTCGAGCAGCTCGAAGACCTCAATGAGAAATAAAAACTATGGACCCAGATTTCCCTCGCCCGGACGCGGGTCACCGGGGCCCCCCTCTGGAGCCAGGCCCGGAGGTGGGGCACGATGGCGAGCGCCTGGTGGCCGGGCCTGTCCCCATGGGGCCCGGCCGGGCACAGCCCGAAGAGGCAACGTGGGTTCTCCCGCCAATGGGCTCACCACCCATAGCAGGGATCATAGAGGTCGGGTGCGATGTGAGCTGGGCGGCAGCCAAAGGCAGGGCACTTGGCGGTCCGATCCTCGGCTACAGAAGCTAGCTCTTGGGACGTGGAACGTCACCTCGCTGGGGGGGAAGGAGTCTGAGCTAGTGCGCGAGGTGGAGAAGTTCCGACTAGACATAGTCGGACTCACTTCGACGCACAGCAAGGGCTCTGGAACCAGTTCTCTCGAGAGGGGCTGGACTCTCTTCCAGTCTGGCGTTGCCGGCAGTGAGAGGCGACGGGCTGGGGTGGCAATTCTTGTTGCCCCCCGGCTCAGAGCCTGCATGTTGGAGTTCAACCCGGTGGACGAGAGGGTAGCTTCCCTCCGCTTTCGGGTGGGGGAACGGGTCCTGACTGTGGTTTGCGCTTACGCGCCAAACCGCAGCTCAGAGTACCCACCCTTTTTGGATTCACTCGAGGGAGTACTTGAGAGTGATTCCCTCGTTCTACTGGGGGACTTCAACGCTCATGTTGGCAGCGACAGTGAAACCTGGAGAGGCGTGATTGGGAAGAATGGCTGCCCGGATCTGAACCCGAGCGGTGTTTTGTTATTGGACTTTTGTGCCCGTCACAGATTGTCCATAACGAACACCATGTTCAAACATAAGGGTGTCCATATGTGCACTTGGCACCAGGACACCCTAGGCCGCAGTTCCATGATCGACTTTGTAGTTGTGTCGTCGGATTTGCGGCCTCATGTTTTGGACACTCGGGTGAAGAGAGGGGCGGAGCTTTCTACCGATCACCACCTGGCGGTGAGTTGGCTGCGATGGTGGGGGAGGATGCCGGACAGACCTGGCAGGCCCAAACGCATTGTGAGGGTTTGCTGGGAACGTCTGGCAGAGTCTCCTGTCAGAGAGAGTTTCAATTCCCACCTCCGGAAGAACTTTGAACATGTCACGAGGGAGGTGCTGGACATTGAGTCCGAAAGGACCATGTTCCGCACCTCTATTGTCGAGGCGGCTGATTGGAGCTGTGGCCGCAAGGTAGTTGGTGCCTGTCGTGGCGGTAATCCTAGAACCCGTTGGTGGACACCGGCGGTGAGGGATGCCGTCAAGCTGAAGAAGGAGTCCTATCGGGTTATTTTGGCTCATAGGACTCCTGAGGCAGCGGACAGGTACCGACAGGCCAAGCGGTGTGCGGCTTCGGCGGTCGCGGAGGCAAAAACACGGACATGGGAGGAGTTCGGGGAAGCCATGGAAAACGACTTCCGGACGGCTTCGAAGCGATTCTGGACCACCATCCGCCGCCTCAGGAAGGGGAAGCAGTGCAATATCAACACCGTGTACGGTGAGGATGGTGTTCTGCTGACCTCGACTGCGGATGTTGTGGATCGGTGGAGGGAATACTTCGAAGACCTCCTCAATCCCACCAACACGTCTTCCTATGAGGAAGCAGTGCCTGGGGAATCTGTGGTGGGCTCTCCTATTTCTGGGGCTGAGGTTGCTGAGGTAGTTAAAAAGCTCCTCTGTGGCAAGGCCCCGGGGGTGGATGAGATCCGCCCGGAGTTCCTTAAGGCTCTGGATGCTGTGGGGCTGTCTTGGTTGACAAGACTCTGCAGCATCGCGTGGACATCGGGGGCGGTACCTCTGGATTGGCAGACCGGGGTGGTGGTTCCTCTCTTTAAGAAGGGGAACCGGAGGGTGTGTTCTAACTATCGTGGGATCACACTCCTCAGCCTTCCCAGTAAGGTCTATTCAGGTGTGCTGGAGAGGAGGCTACGCCGGATAGTCGAACCTCGGATTCAGGAGGAACAGTGTGGTTTTCGTCCTGGTCGTGGAACTGTGGACCAGCTCTATACTCTCGGCAGGGTCCTTGAGGGTGCATGGGAGTTTGCCCAACCAGTCTACATGTGTTTTGTTGACTTGGAGAAGGCATTCGACCGTGTCCCTCGGGAAGTCCTGTGGGGAGTGCTCAGAGAGTATGGGGTATCGGACTGTCTGATTGTGGCGGCCCGCTCCCTGTATGATCAGTGCCAGAGTTTGGTCCGCATTGCCGGCAGTATGTCGGACACGTTTCCAGTGAGGGTTGGACTCCGCCAAGGCTGCCCTTTGTCACCGATTCTGTTCATAACTTTTATGGACAGAATTTCTAGGCGCAGTCAAGGCGTTGAGGGGATCTGGTTTGGTGGCTGCAGGATTAGGTCTCTGCTTTTTGCAGATGATGTGGTCCTGATGGCTTCATCTGGCCAGGATCTTCAGCTCTCGCTGGATCGGTTCGCAGCTGAGTGTGAAGCGACTGGGATGAGAATCAGCACCTCCAAGTCCGAATCCATGGTTCTCGCCCGGAAAAGGGTGGAGTGCCATCTCCGGGTTGCGGAGGAGACCCTGCCCCAAGTGGAGGAGTTCAAGTACCTCGGAGTCCTGTTCACGAGTGAGGGAAGAGTGGATCGTGAGATCGACAGGCGGATCGGTGCGGCGTCTTCAGTAATGCGGACGCTGTATCGATCCGTTGTGGTGAAGAAGGAGCTGAGCCGAAAGGCAAAGCTCTCAATTTACCGGTCGATCTACGTTCCCATCCTCACCTATGGTCATGAGCTTTGGGTTATGACCGAAAGGACAAGATCACGGGTACAAGCGGCCGAAATGAGTTTCCTCCGCCGGGTGGCGGGGCTCTCCCTTAGAGATAGGGTGAGAAGCTCTGCCATCCGGGGGGAGCTCAAAGTAAAGCCGCTGCTCCTCCACATCAAGAGGAGCCAGATGAGGTGGTTCGGGCATCTGGTCAGGATGCCACCCGAACGCCTCCCTAGGGAGGTGTTTAGGGCACGTCCGACCGGTAGGAGGCCACGGGGAAGACCCAGGACACGTTGGGAAGACTATGTCTCCCGGCTGGCCTGGGAACGCCTCGGGATCCCCCGGGAGGAGCTGGACAAAGTGGCTGGGGAGAGGGAAATCTGGGCTTCCCTGCTTAAGCTGCTGCCCCCGCGACCCGACCTCGGATAAGCGGAAGAAGATGGATGGATGGATGGATACTTATGGAGTATATTGTGAATAAATTGAGAACAGGAAGTGAACAAAAGTTTTAGCAACTGCTATGTAAAGGAAAAGGGGTAGGATTAAATAAACTCTGCTTTTTCCTACTCCTTTTCGAACATGTTGAATAGAGAAACTGAAAATTGTGATGTATCATGTTGTATGCATGCGTTTTCCAAATAAACACAAACTCACCTCAACATAATGTGCTTTTTTTTGACGGTCACCTGTAAATAGGCGACTATGATAAATCACCTCTAACCTGTGATGCAGTGTTGTTTTTGCACTAAACTACCTTTTTTTCTAATCCACAACTGAAAGGTATCAATGACTGCAAATGGTAACCATGGAACAAAAAATGAAAAATGCATACAACATACTCAGTACAGTGTATTAAAATTAAAGTACATAAACAAATAGATGCCAACGCAAACAGTAGTGTTTTGAGTAGTGAGTAGTTCTCCTTTAATTGTATTACACAGTTGTACATCTCTCATATACATAAGTAACGTAGTGTTATAGTGCTGGCTGCTGGGCTGCCAGCTCGGGCTTTTAGCCCAGTGGTCAGCACTTGAGGTGCAAATCTTAGGGCACCTCACTATTAGATCACGATTCAGTAGCTATGATTCGATTAAAAATAAATTTTTGATGCATCTTTTATTTATGTATATTAATGAAGTTTTATGTTTATTTTCGTTTCGCTAAATTAGCATAAATCACTTGCAACTTTTAAAAACAGTTGATTTAATTTCCATGGCATTTACTGGATTAATGGAAATGTGTGCAAAACTCAGTGGTACATGGGTTAGTGCGTGTGCCTCACAATAAGAATCATCAATCAATCAATCAAAGTTTATGCACACGTTATGTTCAAGCCACAACGACATCCTCGGCTCAGATCCCACATCAGGGCAAGAAAAAACTCAACCCAATGTGATACAATTTCTGTGTGGAGTTTTCATGTTCTCAATCTGGGTTCCCTCCATGTACTCCAGCTTCCTCCCATCTCCAAAGACATGCACCTGGGGATAAATTGATTGGCAACAATAAATTGTCCCCAGTGTGTAAATGTGAATGTTGTCTTTCTATCTGTGTTGGCCCTGCGATGAGTTGGAAACTTGTCCAGGGTGTACCTCACCTTCCGCCCGAATGCAGCTGGGATAGGCTGAAGCCCCCCCACTACCTCGAGAGGGACAAGCGGTAGAAAATGGATGGTGTGCAAAACTGGAAAATAAGTGCCCTACAATAAAGAAGTTGGTCGGATTGTTTGGTGAGGTGGCTCGCTGAAGTCAGCCAAATTTTAGAATTGTCTGCTACTTTATTTATAAACAATAATAAATGTTTGATGTTTACTAATCGATTTTACAATCACCCATGTCCGAATTGCGATGCATATGATATATATGAGATTATT
>NC_084739.1:22003337-22190837 GCF_033978785.1 Entelurus aequoreus
CTGGGAACGCCTCGGGCTGGACGAAGTGGCTGGGAAGAGGGAAGTCTGGGCTTCCCTGCTTAGGCTGCTGCCCCCGCGACCCGACCTCGGATAAGCAGAAGAAGATGGATGGATGGATAAGCAAACATCTCGGCGATGACCACTGAATGTTTTTACAATCACCACACGCATTAAGAACAGTGTTTTTTTTGTCCAGGCTCTGATCTTGCATTTCCTGCTTTGGTCCAAGACGACGTCATCTCCAGCAAAACATTTCAAATTCTGTACAAGAATGAAGAGGTTGTTGTCAACGATGTGCTCGTCTTCAAAGTCATGATGCTGCTGGATGAGAATAAGGTAGGTTGTGTAGTTTGGTCACATAGAAACATCATTTGTTGTTGCATCTGCCCCATAGACTGTATATGACAATGGACACACAATCTTCTCTTACTCGGTCCGTATTAAAACTAGGCCAATATTTTTAGGATGAGGTTGCTCCCATCCTGCAAGCATCTGTGCTATAGTATGGATGGGAACGGAAAACTGGTTGTTGTTGTTGAGAATCGTTTTCCAGTGTCTCGATTCCTGGGAATCTTTTGCCGATTGTGTTAACGATTCCTGTAGGTGGGTAGATAGATAGATAGTACTTTATTGATTCCTTCAGGAGAGTTCCCTCAGGAAAATTTAAATATAACAACACCACGCGTGGCGCCAAAGTAGCCTGAACCCTCAAAAGTTATTCACTGGAAAGGATGACATCAGGGCAACTTACAATACTTGCAAAGTGCATATTGCATTAAAGGGAGGAAATAATACCAGAAATATTAGGGTTAACTGCATATGATAACTTTGAATGAATGGTGCTTTTTCAATCCCCCTTGAGCTGGAAGTGAATCTTCATTAGCAGCAGTGGCACATGAGCACTTTGTCTTCTGTTAATGCTGCAGGTAACTAACAATGCATACCATGTTAGCGCTTCATTGTATAACATGAGATTATTAACTTTAAGCGTGTAATTAGTTTTTCTTATGCATTACCTGACAAGTCAGCATCTGATTGGCTCAGAGGCTGCACGCCTCCCATCTGTCTGAGAAGTATTCTCCATAACTGGAGAAAATGTAATTAGTCAAGAAGACCTTTACTGAAAAAGCAGATATGGTTATTTTTCTGCAAACTATTGGCTAATGTTCATAATTGATGGTTGCAAAATTGTACAATGCACTATTTATTGGACTTGGTTTTCTCGTATTTGTCACTGGTTGACAAGTATATACACTTTCATATGTTCTTTTAAAAAGAATCATGATATTTCAATTTTAAAAAGATTTGCAACATGTCACTAAACATTTTTGTGTAATTGTCACAGAATAATATAGGTTTTATTTTGTTTATATCTACAGTGGAATATATATTTTATTATTATATCAGTTATTTTTGATACAAATTATTTATTTCTGGGGACTCCCTGTACCCTGGCACCTTATTGAGGCTGTGGGCCTCTTAGGACCTCACTGTTAGGTTTGTCCACTTATGTTTCTTCAAAACTAAACAAAGTTGATGGTAATCAACCTGAATGTTATCCTTTTTTCCAAATAAGAATCATTAAACAACCAAATCGTTAAACAGAATCAAAAATAGAATCTGAATAATAAAAATCCCTATGTTTTTAGTTAAGGATGTACTGATAAATGGTAATAGTGATAGCCATGGTAAAACTCCAGACGATTAGTTTTACCGTTTTAAATTAAAATTATCGAAAAAAACATGTTTGATAAACTCAGAGGCTGACTGGTCTCAGATCGCTAACATAAATACAAACATGAAAACAAGTGACATTAACATCTTTCTGTATTAGGAAACAACATACCCCAGTCTAAACTTATATAAACACAGTGCTGTCTGAGCAATTAAGCTATTCAATTGTTCACATTGAACCTACAAGCTGTATTCTCTTAGGACAGAGTGATCATTCTATACTCAGAAGGAAATAGAGACCAAGGTGTTTTACCATGCTTTCAATGACCGCTGACCAGAGGAGAGTGCCACAACACCCACCAAAAATGTTATATAATAATAGAATCGATTCGTTGCTCATTTTTCATTTAAATAAATCCTAAAGTGCTACAGCACAAACCAATAATTAAAACATTGAAAGCTTGTCGATTATTACAGATAAAACACTAAGACTAAAACACTATCAGCGAAGCATAAGAAACACAAAACATGCAAAATAGAGGGTTTTCTAACTGTGTCTTTTTACTTTAGTTATTTAAAAAAAAATAACTTGTTAAAAATATTTCAATGTCTGTATTAGCACATTCAAAACTACTGTGTTAATAATGATAACCATGATCATTTTGGTCATGATAATTGTGATGTGAAATTTTCATATTGTTACATCTGTAGTTGTAGTGAATTGTCCGTGCTCTTGCGGTCACGTTAAACGCTGTCTTCAGGAATCAATTTACTGCAGATTAGTTCAATCAGTATGAATTGACACAGTTTTGGTTCTTGCTTCTGAATACAGTTGTTCCTTGTCTATTGCTGTTAATTGGTTCCAGATTTGACTGGGATAAAGAAATTGCTGCAAAGAAGAAACATTATGAATTGAACACTTTTTTTTTAAACATTATGAGAGCCCTCTAGACATGAAATAATACTCTTTAGTCACTGTTACACTCTTGAGCCAATCAGTGGCCACAATGCAGAACAGCACGCTCTGATTGGTTTGGTCTCTTCTAGTGGCAAGTACTACTGTAGTATTGATATTTTTAGTTAAAATCTATTTTATGCTATAAAATTCTTATTTTAGCCGAAAAATTTTGTGGAATGTACTTTAAAAACATGATAATATTATTAAAAAATCTGTGATGTTGTGAAGCCGCAATATTTGAAGCGCGATGTGGCAAGGGACGAACGTATTAGTTTTCTTCTACATATACTGTACATTTGAGACCCGTATTTAAGTCAGAGTGGATGACACTCAAAATATTTACTGACCTTTTTCTAATGCTATATAGTCAACAAAAATTTGGGAAAAGGTATTTGATAGACATGAGGGGGCAGCAGAGAGTTGTTCAGAGATTACATCCAAGCAAACAAATATAGCTGTATAATATAGCTGTATCAGCTGACTGGGCCAAATACAGATGACATTCCTTGTTTCCACACTGGATGCCTCTAAGTACCTTTTTAAACCTCAGGTAGAAGAGTTGCTCAGTGATATGGATTTCCAGCTTCTTCTGGATCTGTACTTCACTGATGGAGATTACACGTAAGTGTTGATAACGTCAGTTACAGTGCAATTGTAATGTAGGCTATTGTCCTCTGTGCTAATGATGTATATGTTCTTTGTGTTTCCTATCTCTAGACCAGGTGACCCGAGCTCTTTACAGAACATTAGTGGCCGCACACTTCGTTTGCACTTGAGCCTTCAGCGTGGCATCCACCAGCACATCAATGTCATGTTTGACTACTTCCACCTGTCTGTCATGTCTGTAGCCATCCACGCCTCCCTAGTGGCATTACATCAACCACTTATCAGGTAAAATTGCAACATAACTCAACAAATATTATCAACACACAAATATTTCCATTTAAACATGTTACTGTTTTAAAGGGGTATAACGCAGCTTTTGAATTTTTTCCTTTCCTCTTTTGCCTAGTTTTCCACGGCCAGTAAAAACCACGTGGCTTAATCGCAATTCTCCAGCACAGAGCAAAGACTCTGTCATCCCGCCTTTAGAGAACGTTGTGTTTGGCAGCAGTTATGTCAAGCAAGTTTCGACAGACGTACGTAAAAAACCCAAATTATTTTGTTAGTAATGTCATAGCCTTGTGTGGAAAGTTGAGTGAGCTCAGCAATTTATATTGTCTTCTATTTTGTATTCTGGTCCTGCAGGGAAGGTCATTCCTGGTATCTGACCACTGTGTACAGCATGCCCTCAGCCTCCACCAAAACCTCTGCTCCACTCTCCTATTAGCCTACCAGGGCCTGTTTGACTACTTCACCTCCATTACCAAGGACCTGCCTTCCTCCCATCGTATGGAACTAGGTAAAATACATTCCTGTTGCTCATCCATCCGCAATCCATGTAATAATTGCTTTATAACATTAATCAAATAGTTTATTTTGTCCTCTGCCTCAGCTGTTTTTTTGCATACATGCTCATATTTTGTATCATGTTTTTCAGCAATGATATTTAGTTAAGTCATATTCTCATACCATTTCACCTAAATAAAAATGCTGTGTATTCACAGACCAATCAAAAGTATTTAATTTCATATTAATTAAATGCCCTGTTAGCCCAGTAAACAAAATCCAAATCATGACAACTTTCAAGCACAGATAAGGTTATGTCTTAAAAATACAATGGCTTACAAAAACTAATCTGCACTCGTGGATAGATACTAAACTATCACAAAAGGACAAAGTAATAAAAGGTTAAACATGCCTATATGTGCAATCTTACTAGCCAAGCCCAGCATGCAAGTCCTTTATGAGAGAGTACTAAGAAGACCCTATCCCCGAAGTCAAAGGCACGTCTACATAGGTATGTCCTACCCTCACCATACCTTAAACCAGCCTGCCTTTCTCTCCTTTTTCCTCTTCACTCCAGTTCTCTTCCTGTAGGAACAAAATTGCACTGTCCACGTCAGTGTGCTGATAGAATTCACCTGCTGCCACCTTTTTCCTACTATGTCTTTATCCACATTTAAAATCTGGTTATTGCCTTCACCTCAGCTTTTTCAAACACTGTCTCTGATCTCACCATATTATCTAAGAGATAGTCTGCTATACTTTTTTTCACACCAGTATTGTCTAACACATCGTTCTTCATTCTCATATCTTTCTCAGACATTTGTAGTCACTAAATAAGGTACAAAAGTAATCACAAGTGTGATACTGTTCCATGTCTCCTCAGAAAAACTTGACTTGGAGGCCCGTTTAGTTGAGTTGTGTGAGCAAGTGAAGGTAGGATCTGCTGAATAATCCAACCATTTTCTTTGCTCTCATGATGACAAACATGTGTTTGCAGTGTCACATCACATTGAGATTACAGACCAAATGCCTTATAAACTAATATCTATTTTAATCTATTTGTAACATTTGGTTATCATGTATTATTTTGATATTGGTATGTGTGACTCAGGTTGTATCCCGGTGGGTTTTTTCTTATTCTATAGCAAAAAGCAGAGTCTCCCGATGAGTTGGCAGAGCTAGTTAACATGAATCTGGCCCAACTCTGCTCTCTGCTCATGGCTCTGTGGGGACAGTTTATGGAGGTTGTATCGCTGCAGGAGAAAGTTGCTGCCCTTCTGGCTGTCGAACACCACACACTAAGAGTGAGTTCAAACTTCATAAATACAATAGGTACTTAAATATTAGAGGAGTATCCTGGAATAATGTTATCTCATAAAACTTTCTGTTGTTGGAGAATGAAACTTAATCTTGACTTAATTAACACCCGTTGTTGTTTCAGGTGAGGCGATTTGCTGAGGCTTTCTTCTGTCTTGAGCATCCAAGACAGTCTGCTTTGGCCTATCAGGAGTTACAGTATGTTCCAATGACTCATCTGTAATACTAAAATGATATCCAATTATTGGATACCATGTTTTCCCCCTCTGACCTCCTGTTATCTCCTTTCTTGTCAGTGCTCACAGTCACCAACAGATGACTAACGCCATCAAAGGTTCCAGTTACTTTCTTTCTTTGCCTCCGCTTCCAGTGGAATGTGCAGACCTGGATGGTGACGTCAGCTCTCTCCCTATCATTTTTGAGGATCGTTACCTAGATTCGATCACTGAAGGTCCGTGAGAAGTAAAGAGTATTTAAATAGACTGAATGGTTTTAAACCAGATTTATTTATTTTTGTATGTTCACCAGATCGGGATGGACCTTGGCTGGGCTTGCACAATACACGGACGGGCTCAGTGCTGAGCAAAACAGACAAATTCAGTTCTAAAGACTGTGTTGCAGCAGCCAGCTCTTTACCACCTGATTCCCAGTGTGCCCCCTTAAATAAGACCTGGTCTGACAACTTTGATCCACCTCCAAAATCCAAAGGCAAATCTGTTAAACTGAAGAAAAATGCAAAGACTGATAATTCCAAGAAGCTCATCAGACATGGATCTAAGGACTCGGTGGTTTTGGTGGGTTATAAGAACCTCAAAGCTCCTTTCACTGACCCTAGCACCAAGTACAAGGAAGGGGAGGCTCCCCTGAACTTAGAAGAGGACCAAGATGCCTTGCAGGTGGACTCTATTAGTTGTTTACAGAGTAGTTCTTATTCTGACCTTGTTGCCTCATCAGCACACTTTGTGCAGAGTGATGTTGATTGTGTCTCGAATGACAATAGATCTTCTACAGTTGCTTGTCTTCAGACAGGCACTGGCACTGTCTCTATGTGCCAACAGTCTCTGAACAAGGATGACGATGGTGACCATAGTAACCAAAAGCTGACGCAGTGTTTTGCTGAACCTAAGCAAATTGAGGTTAAACCAAGACTGAATAACCAAAGTGGCAAAATCACAGTTGTTGGACCATCTCAGACTGAAGGTGCTATTAAAAGCAATATTCCAGATATTACACAGACAGAATGTGACTCCAGTCAGTGTGTGGTCATGACAACACAGCATAGCCAGCATTCCTGTCTGGTGTCAGTACAGGTAAAGAGTGATTGTATCAGGCTGCCCGATATAGCAGCCCCGAGTGCCTCTTCCCGCCTCTCAGACTCAGGAATCGAGAGTGAGTCCAGCTCCTTTGCAACTCAGCATGTTTCAGGCTCACAGTCTTGTGTAGGGCTCGGTGTGGTTGAATCATCTATTGCTGGCCCACAGCCCGGGATGACCCCTGTGAGTTCTACACATAGGCCTGTTCAGTCAAGTCCAATACAGCAGCCTGGTGGGGCAGCAGAGTTTCTTCATTCAGAAGATACTTCTACTGCCAGGGGTGTTCAGTCATCGCTCACTTCCATTAACTCCTTGCCGTCAGACGACGAAGGGGAAGGTTCTGATAGAGGATCTGGTGGAGGTGACGTTTTTTGCAGGCGGTCCAGTATAGTGGTCCAGGAGCAGAGTGTTGTGTTCTCTGGGGATAACGAAAATAAAACTGTCACTGATGCTACAGTGGTAGATCCCCAACTTGTAAAACCTATATTCGATTTGGAAATGGACCCCAAAACGCTCGGTAATCCTGAAGTCAAACTGGAGGAGGCAGAGGCCAGTAAAGAGTCTCGAAGTGAACCTCAAACTGCGTGTCACTCAAGTAACTCTGCCACCAGTAGCACTGATCTGGTAAAACGCGGCATGGTAGAGAACTATTTTGGCTCATGCTCCAGCACAGATGTGTCCGAGATTAGTCCAGTGGAGACTTCTGCAATCACACTGGGAATACAAACAGGATCTCAGGTTGAGGAGGACGAGGACGAAGGCGATCATGAAATGATTGAGAATGGCTACTACGAGGAAGGAGATGGCTACGCTTTTGTGAATGGTGTAGCTGATGAGGAATCTACCAGTACTGGAGACACAGCTGGTCAAGAGACACGTCTTTTGTTTGAACATCTTGACATCGGCCATGTCCACGAAGAGCAGGATTTATCTAAAGCTCCAAGATGCTCCAATCCTGCCTCGAGTAGTGCTGGACAAAGTGCAGGAAGGCGTCATCGAGCTACCCCTGTTTCTTGTAATCTGCAGTGGTACGAATGTGCATCTACACCACAGATGAAAGAGTGAGTTGTGTCCCTATATACTACACAAGGCTTTAAATGCATAAACATGCTCTTAATAAAATGTGATCATTCAGGTTTATCAAAGCTAAGGAAGAAATGAAGCAGTTGAAGCTTCCAGGCTTCTTGTACAGTGAAGTACCAGAGCTGGCATCCAGTGTGCCCTACTTCAGCTTAGAGGAAGATGAAAGCTGTGAAGAAGGCATTCATCTCATAGTTTGTGTACATGGTTTGGATGGTAAGCACCGGTTTCTTGAGAGCATGCTTTTTTTATTCGAGTCTGTGGTAGTAATCCAAGATACTTGTGGATGTTCCTCTATATTGATCCAGGCAACAGTGCAGATCTGAGATTGGTAAAGACTTACCTGGAGCTTGGGCTGCCTGGTGCTCGTATAGACTTCCTAATGTCGGAGAGAAACCAGGTGATTGTATAAATTTATCACTATTCAGTAGTAGGTTACCATAGATTCATCTGCCTTGGTTGCTAGCTTTCAGCCCTGTCTGCTAACATCTTCAAAAGTGGTAAAACAAGTGGAACTTCTCCTCTCACTATGTCACAAATCATTATATTGTGTTTTATACTTTTGTGTGGTTTTACTGGTGTCCCAAATGGGTCTGGTCACCCCCCCTTACAAGCTACGCTACTTCAAGATGACAACTTTGATAATTTGACATTTCATCATAGTGGCAACTATAAAATAACCTCGGCCTTATCTCAGTTGAAGATTTCTGTGACTTTGGACAAAACAAAATGGCTGCATACTATGGTAGTGTCCATTCATTCTTATTGTTTCCTTGTTTTGAGAGATCACGTCAACATTACTGCATCCTCCCCTATTATAAGCACTTACTTTCACAGATTAAAGACAGACTCAAAAGATGGTAACTTTAAGCGCAAATGTTTAGTTATATTATTGTTATTGCTCTCAGGAAATGTTGAGACTAATCCAGGCCCTGATACACCTACACAATGTTTTACACCTGCGGATTTTAAAACTAGATCTGGTTTTGGGATTATTCATATCAATGTTCGGAGTTTACTCCCTAAACTTGATATGATAAAGATCTGGATAAACTCAACAAATGCTGATATTGTAGTCTTATCTGAGACTTGGCTTAAACAATCTGTGCTTGATAAAGATATTTACATTCATGGCTATAATGTCTATCGTACTGACCGACAAAGAAAAGGTGGCGGAGTGGCCATATATATTAAGCAGAGTTTTGATGTTAAATTAGTCCTGTCTGAATCAGTAAGTAAAGAACTTGAACTGTTAGCACTTGAAATTGAATTAGCTAGAAATCACCACATTATGGTAGTGGGGTGTTATAGGCCTCCATCTGCCCCTAGTAATTCTATATCTACTCTTGTGAAGCTTCTGTCTCAACTGAAATACAATGCAATAGTGATGGTTGGTGATCTGAACTGGGACTGGCTCACATCTGTGTCAGACTCTTTGAAAGCACAGTGTGAATCTCTAAATTTAACACAATTAATTAACTAAGCTACAAGACCTAATCCTAAATGCCCTCAAAAAGCTACACTCATTGACTTAATTCTAACAAATATGCCCTTTAAATTTGTTGCATCTGGTGTTTTCCCTAATGATGTGAGTGATCATTGTGTGATTGCAGTAGTGCGAGACACAAGGATTCCTAAAAGCAAGCCTCGTCTTGTTGAAAAACGTAATATGAAATTATTTGAGATGCAAGCTTTTTTACATGACTTGCATCTTTTTAATTGGGATAGAATTGCTCTTTTAGATAATGTTGAACTGGGTTGGAAATATTTTCACGAAAACTTCTTGAGTATAGTGAACAAACATGCCCCTTTTAGAAAATTTAGGGTTAAAGGTCGTGACAATCAGTGGTTTACATCGGACCTGTCAGATGTATTGCATGAGCGTAATGCTGCTTGGGCCAGGGCACGCAAGTCAGGGTTAGAAGCGGATTGGTTGAATTTTAGACAATTAAGAAATCAATTTACTTCTCTCATTCGGAAAGTCAAATCAGAATTTTATTTCTCCACAACAACAGAAAACCTCAAACACCCAAAGAAGTTTTGGAAAATCATCAGATCTTTGTCCGGCTGCTGTAATTCAGTCAATCTCCCACCTAGTATACTTGTTGATGGTGTCAGAGTAAGTGACAGAAGAGAAATGGGTAGTCATTTTAATAATCATTTTATTTCCTCTGGTTTGCTCTACAATTCTGACAACTCTACTGAAGTTCCGCTAACTCCGGAAAGAACCGTTGAAAATACCCAGGTTTTTAACTTTACGCCCTTTACCACAACAGAGGTCATGAGGGCTCTAAAGCAACTTAAACCTAGAAAGCCAGCTGGCTCAGATAAATTGGAGCCGATCTTTTTAAAGTTGGCAGCTGAAATTATAGCTGAACCACTGACTCACATTTTTAACCTTACTCTAATTTCAAATGAAATCCCTTTGGATTGGAAATCTGCCCTTGTAATCCCCCTATTAAAAGGAGGTGACCCTAGTAATCTAAATAATTACAGACCGATCTCTAAACTCTCTGTTCTGGCAAAAGTGCTTGAATCCCTTATCAGTGAACAGATAAAAGACTTTTTGGACACCAACTTTATCCTGTCACCATTTCAGTCAGGTTTTCGCAGAAATCACAGTACTGTTACTGCTGCTATGAAGTTTATAAATGATGTAACTGAAGCTCTTGACAAGAAGCAGTGCTGTCTGTCCCTCTTTATTGACTTTTCAAAGGCATTTGATACTGTTGATCATGTCATTTTAATCAAACGTCTTTCAGCTATTGGTTTTTCTCAGCAAGCAGTTGGATGGTTTGCAAATTACCTCACAAGTAGAACTCAGGCTGTTCAGATAGAAGGTTCCTCCTCGGACGTACTGCAAGTGAAAAAGGGTGTCCCTCAAGGTTCTGTGTTGGGCCCATTATTATTCACTATTTACATAAATAATCTTGGACAGAATATTCCGAACTCAACTTTCCATTTCTATGCTGATGATACTGTCATATACTGTACAGCACCCACTCCTGCTGAGGCCTTTAAATATCTACAACATGCATTTGACAGAGTACAAGAACAACTTTGCTATCTTCAACTGGTTTTAAATGCAGAGAAAACAAAGTGTATGTTCTTTACCACATCAAAAACTGTAAGATCAGCACTGTGTGAGAACATTTTAACAAGAAATGGGCAACAAATTATGTTAGTATGTGCTTTTAAATATTTAGGATTTTTAATTGATGACCACTTGAGTTTTAAGGAGCACATTCAGTATGTTGTAAAAAAAAACTGAAACTTTTACTGGGATTTTATTATAGAAACAAGTCTTGCTTTTCTTTTACTGTGAAACAGAAATTGGTGGAAACAACCTTCTTACCTGTTATTGACTATGGAGATGTGTTGTACATGAATGCTACTGCTGGTTGTCTCCACAAGCTGGATAGTGTGTACCACGGTGCACTGAGATTTATCACCAACTGCGCTCCCCTTACTCACCATTGCGTATTATACTCAATGGTTAACTGGACATCTTTATGTGCTCGACGCCTCAATCATTGGTATGTTTTCATCTACAAAACCATTCTGGGTATCACTCCATCTTATCTGTCTTGTCTTTTAACAAAGAAACAAGGAAGTCACAATCTTCGTTCAATGAATGTTCTGCAATTTGTCGTCCCCAAAGTAAGAACTGAACTGGGCAAGAAAGCATTTAGGTTTTCAGCAGCGAAGGCTTGGAATAACCTACAATCGAATATTAAACTTCAAACCCTTGTTACGTTGAATGAGTTTAAAGCTTCTGTGAAAGGACTGCAGTCTACCTTGTCTGTATGCACATGTGTTATGTGAGCAAGTTTTAATGTCGTAAATGTGATGTTTTATATATTTGTTTACTGTTTTTAATGTAACCTTGCTGCTGCCCTCTTGGCCAGGTCTCCCTTGGAAAAGAGATCTTTGATCTCAATGGGATTTTACCTGGTTAAATAAAGGCTAATAATAATAAATAGATGCATAGTGGCTTTATAGTTGCATACTTGCTTCTGGGCTTACTGGTGTTTTTATCCCCAGAATGATACATTTGCTGACTTTGAGTCAATGACAGACCGACTGCTGGATGAAATAGTCCAGTATATCCAAATTTACAACCTCACGTTGTCAAAGATAAGGTAAAGTGCATCCAACTAAAATAACTTTTTAAGTATTTTTAAGTTTTGTTCAGTCATATGAGTTATGCTATCATTTACATTCTAACTTGCTTTTGTCTTATTTTAGTTTTGTGGGCCACTCACTGGGAAACCTGATTGTTCGCTCTGTACTGACCAGGCCCAGGTTTAAATGTTACCTGAGCAGGTTGCACACCTTCCTTTCCCTTTCTGGACCTCACCTTGGCACACTCTACAACAGCTCTGCTTTGGTCAATACAGGTGAGTGACAAAACATGTTTGACATTAGTATTAGTTGTACTAGATAGGATGTTTTATATCATATTGTGTCCAGGCCTTTGGTTTATGCAGAAGTGGAAAAAGTCAGGGTCACTGCTGCAGCTGACATGCCGTGACCACTCAGATCCTCGACAGACTTTCCTCTATAAGCTCAGCAAGAAATCAGGTTCGCAGTGGGGGTTTTTTAATCACATGCTTTTGTTAGTATGTACAGAATGTGTGACAGTATATATCTAATTACTGAACTGATTTGTTGTTACCTGCAGGTCTGCAGTTTTTCAAGAATGTGGTGCTGGTGGGTTCGCTGCAGGATCGCTACGTCCCTTATCATTCAGCACGAATTGAGATGTGCAAACCCGCATTAAAAGACAAGCAAACTGGTGAGATGAGGCACTATTAAGAAAAACATGTTAAGACTGTTTTGTTCCTGTTTGACTCTTGAACATTTGAATGGTAGTTTTTCACCTACCTTTTAGTGAGAGACGAAGGTGGTTTTCTTCTTGTTTATATTTTTACAATTTATGGTAAGACACCAAGTGACAAATTTTGTCTGTCAGGTCCCGTGTACGCTGAGATGATTGAGAATCTGCTGCTGCCCGTACTTCAAAACAAAGACTGCAATCTCGTGCGATATGATGTCATCCACGCGCTTCCCAACACAGCCAATTCTCTCATCGGTCGCGCCGCCCACATTGCTGTTCTTGATTCAGAGATCTTTCTGGAGAAATTCTTCCTTGTTGCAGGCCTCAAGTTTTTTCAGTAGAACTGCATGTGAACAACAGAATGTAGAGCTAATACCTCACTGCATCTGAATTGTCCTCCAATGACCATTCTCGGACTGTCACTTAGTTTTTAACTACTAATATTAACTTTTTAATGGAATAGATGTATTACACATTATTTTTTCCTTGTTGTTTCGATTGAAATGAGTTTGTATGGAGTTAGTTATTTTTCTACTGCCGTTTTTTTGCTGGGGAAGAGTTTTTGACAAGTTTTCAGTTATCTTTTCAGTGTTATTTATGTATGGTTCTGTATATTTTATTGAATTAATCCAAATAATTTAGATGTTGAAAAGAATTATGAGCTGCTACAATGTTAAAACGACAAGTCTGCACATAGCGTCACCATTTCGAAACCTTTTCCACCAATTTTTCTGAGATATTGCATCCATTTGCACCACAACTGCATTTTAAAAGCTTTTTGTACAGAAAATTGTCATTTGTACAGGTTACTTTTATATTGACTATTTTCCATCTTTTTTTAAAAGATTGGATTTGAACTAGCAACGTTGCTGCTCGGACTTTAAATAGTGAGTGTTTCTAATCCTTTATGCAGCAATGTGCACTTATACCGACCGCGTTGTTGGTGAAACAAAGCTACAGCATAACGGTTTGTCGCAGGGATTGTAAGCAGTCCTCGTCGTTTAACGGAAAGCACATTTGAGTTTTAATATTGACTTGTTTGATGAAAAGTGTTTGATTGGTAACATGGATGTTTATGTGATTTTAAACTGGAAAGTATTGCTTGGAATATGATAAATGTTTCTTGGACAAATGTTTATATATCATATTGTTCTATTAAAAATGATAATATAAAACTTGATTTGAGTTGGTTTTTTTTTGTAAAGATAATAGTGCAAAGTGTTCCTTTACCAAAACATAGCCAGGAAATTGTCTTTATAGCAATGACCTGAGATGCATGTGATTTGTGGACAAAATTACATGTTAGTTAGTCAAACAATCTAATTTTAGCCCTCTGCAGCTGAGACTGCTCTACGCCTAGTTCATTCTGTGGTGGCGATGTATTTACATTTTCAATGTTAAAAATAGTCATGTTTACATAACTACATTGAGTTGCCGGGAATTTTTAGTAGGTTTGTAACTCCTTAGTCCAGGGGTGTCAAACTCATTTTTGCTCTGAGGCCGCATGGAGGAAAATCTATTCCCAAGTGGGACGGAATGGTAAAATCATGGCATGATATCTTAAAAATAAAAACAACTTCAGGTTATTTTTTTTGTTTTACTTTGGCCAAAAATAGAACAAGCACATTATGAAAACGTAAAAATCACAAATAATCCTCTGGACACGACACTTCAAATTTGCTGAAAATTCTAAGGAATTGGTGCTGTTTCAAAAACACAATGAGCTTAGACTTCATGTATCTACAAAGCCAGGACTAAACTTTAAGTCACAGTCTTTCTGCGATTGAACAAAAACACAACATGTAAACTCTTCTAGGTATTTTGTCATGTCCACATATCAATCCAGAGCTAACTAAACAAACCGTAAGAAACGGAGCTAAAAACTTTTCAAAAGGGTTAAGTTAAATTTTTCTCGTGTTTGACAGAGACATTTTGGGGCAACGGGGGTGCCAAATGACTGTGTTTGAAGCAGAAGACGTAAAACGGCAGGTTTTAAGTTTCATGTGGTTCGAGGAGGAGGAGCCACGGTCCCCCTTTACTGTGTACCTCTTGCTTGGCCCCGGTATAAACCGTTTGCTGGCCTAACATAATTGCTATTGTGACATCCAGTGGACACATTTAGAACAGTAGTTTCTTTCGTTGAAAAAAAAAAAAAAAAAGCAGCTAATTTCTATACTTGGCAAACTCATCATGTGGGCCGGATAAAACCTGTTTGCGGGCCTGATGCGATCCGCGGGCCGTAGGTTTGACACCCTTGTCTTAGTCGGACTATCCCAACACAGGAGGTACAAATTCAGTATTGAACAAAAAAAGCAAACTCTTACTTTAATATCGTATCCCCTTTTAAACAACGTTTAACTTAGCTGAAAGTCCACACTAGAATACGTGAAATAAAAATGTATTTTCTGAAAAAACGAAGTGAGTATCAACCACAAAGAAAACCGCTCCCCCCTACAACTGTTAACAATGGTACAGTCCAACGTGCTCCACTGCGGTGTGGTTGCGAGGAGCTTC
Organism: Entelurus aequoreus; assembly: GCF_033978785.1. Classification (NCBI taxonomy): domain Eukaryota; kingdom Metazoa; phylum Chordata; class Actinopteri; order Syngnathiformes; family Syngnathidae; genus Entelurus; species Entelurus aequoreus. The sequence goes on from NC_084739.1 coordinate 22,018,423, forward strand.
TACACACGCTACGGTCAGGGGGGCCAGCAGTACGGAATCTCTACAACATACGTGTACATTTAAGCCGTACAGGGGGAAAAAACATGTTTTTCTGCCACTGTTGGAACAAACTATGACTGGAAATTGAACTGGTTTCCGCCATGTGACGTTCGGTGAGTTTATTCTAAAATTTTAAGTCAAGTGTAGATGAGTTTGGTGCACTTGTTGCTCCGTGGTAGCGTTTTTAATAGGATGATCGATGTTACCGTTTGGTCCAATTCGGACTACTGCTAATTTAATCGAAAAATATACAATTGTACTATTTTGTATAATCTTAATTAACAGCCTTTAAACTGTCATATACTTTCATTGTGAATTTAAAGCGAAATTTAGAATGAATATATTAATAATGAAAGATTGGGGTTTTTTTTTACTGAACATATCGAATGCTAATTGGGTTTAGCCTCCCCTTTTTTGTCAAGTGTGCATGAGTGGTTTTAGTCATCGTTGTTTTCCCAGCAGTGGGGATTATAACAGTCTTGGAAGGGTATTAAATGAGCATACAGATGGCTATTGGCATCTTTGATCCTGGTCAGACTCAGCAACAATCTGTCTTAAGTTATCAGTCTGCCCATGACTAAACTTTAGATGCCAACAAATGTATTTGGGACCTCTCCAAATTCATCAGGATTGTTGTGATCTTCATCCAGCTGATTTGTAAAGATCTCACTTTGGGCTTGTTCTGACCACAGTGTTAGAAAAAATACAATTTTTTCTTGATTGATTGAAACTTTTATTAGTAAATTGCACAGTAAATTACATATTCCGTACAATTGACCACTAAATGGTAACTCCCGAATAAGTTTTTCAACTGGTTTAAGTTGGGGTCCACGTTAATCAATTCATGGTTACAATAATACACAATGTTGGATATAGAGAACATACAAACCCTTTATTCGTTGAATCAAAAATACTGAAATTCCACGACATAGTGACTTTGCAAACAACTAAATTTATACACAAAGCAAACTACGATCTGCTACCCAAGAATATACAACAATTCTTCTCAACAAAAGAGAAGAAATATAATCTTGGACAAAAATTGAATGTAAAATATTTGTACGCATGTACAACACTTAAGACCTTCAGTATATCAGTATGGGGAATTCAATTATGGACTGAATTAAGCAAATAAATCAAACAATGTACTAATATGATCCACTTCAAGAAACTCTTCAAACTTAAAGTGTTTACAAAGTACAAAGAAGAAGAACCATGATAAACATTCTGAATTTATTTCATCCATCCATTAATTTTATAGATAGTCTTACTTATCTCAACATATGAAATATAACTTACTTCACCAATTATTATTCATTTATTTATTTGTATTGTTATCACTTATGGAGTATATTGTGAATAAATTGAGAACAGGAAGTGAACAAACGTTTTAGCAACTGCTATGTAAAGGAAAAGAGGTAGGATTAAATGGGCTCAGCTTCTTCCTACTCATTTTCGAACATGTTGAATAGAGAAACTGGAAATTGTGATGTATCTTGTTGTATGCATGCATGTTCCAAATAAACTCAAACTCAAATAGTAGTCACCCCTTGTAGGAACTCTTTCTGCATCCTTTTAAGAGAGGAAAAATGGGTGTTTTCCCATTCCAGGAATGTTTAGAGCTGCCAATTAGTGTTGTGTCGTTCGCGAACGACGGGGCGGAGGGTAACGTGTAGGGCAGGCTGTTTTGAGAAGATTTAAAGTAAAAATAATAACTAATGTATGTACACATACATAGGCTATTATTTACACAGTTATTGTAACAAAAATAAATTTCTCCTTGGGGATCAATTCTGATTCATATTATTATTATTATTATTATTATTATTATTATCCATTCTACTGCAACTGTTGTTGTTGTTGTTGTTTAGTAGCTATCATCATCATTATAATAATGCTGATTTGCAATTAAACTGTACTGCTGCTGCAGAAGTGATTCGGTACACGTACTGAACTGGCCACCGTGTGGCGTTGTCAGTCACTGATTCTAGTGATTCGTACTGTCAAAAGAACTGCAGAAGAGATTCGGTACACATACTGAACTGGCCACCGTGTGGCGTTGTCAGTCACTGATTCTAGTGATTCGTACTGTCAAAAGAACTGCAGAAGTGATTCGGTACACGTACTGAACTGGCCACCGTGTGGCGTTGTCAGTCACCGATTCTAGTGATTCGTACTGTCAAAAGAACTGCAGAAGAGATTCGGTACACATACTGAACTGGCCACCGTGTGGCGTTGTCAGTCACTGATTCTAGTGATTCGTACTGTCAAAAGAACTGCAGAAGAGATTCGGTACACGTACTGAACTGCGGCCACCGTGTGGCGTTGTCAGTCACTGATTCTAGTGATTCGTACTGTCAAAAGAACTGCAGAAGAAATTCGGTACACGTACTGAACTGGCCACCGTGTGGCGTTGTCAGTCACTGATTCTAGTGATTCGTACTGTCAAAAGAACTGCAGAAGAGATTCGGTACACATACTGAACTGGCCACCGTGTGGCGTTGTCAGTCACTGATTCTAGTGATTCGTACTGTCAAAAGAACTGCAGAAGTGATTCGGTACACGTACTGAACTGGCCACCGTGTGGCGTTGTCAGTCACTGATTCTAGTGATTCGTACTGTCAAAAGAACTGCAGAAGAGATTCGGTACACATACTGAACTGGCCACCGTGTGGCGTTGTCAGTCACTGATTCTAGTGATTCGTACTGTCAAAAGAACTGCAGAAGAAATTCGGTACACGTACTGAACTGGCCACAGTGTGGCGTTGTCAGTCACTGATTCTAGTGATTCGTACTGTCAAAAGAACTGCAGAAGAGATTCGGTACACGTACTGAACTGCGGCCACCGTGTGGCGTTGTCAGTCACTGATTCTAGTGATTCGTACAGTCAAAAGAACTGCCGATCCCATGAAAACAAGCCACATGAAAACAAAATGAGAGTAGACTAGTAGAGGAGACAGAAAGAAGGGGGGTAAAGTGTAAGCAGGCTGTTTTGAGAAGATTTAAAATAAAAATAATAACTAATGTATGTACACATACATAGGCTTTTATTTACACAGTTATTGTAACAAAAATACATTTCTCCTTGGGGATCAATTCTGATTCATATTATTATTATTATTATTATTATTATTATCCCTTCTACTGCAACTGTTGTTGTTGTTAGATTAACACGAGTCCCTACGCAGTGCGCGAATGTCTGCACTGTACTGTCTGTACTACGCACGCCCCCCCCCCCCAATTTTTTTTTTTTTTGGGGGGGGGGGGTGATTCGGTGAACGGATTTTTTGAACAAATCAATTTAAGGAACTGATTCTAGTGATTCAGTACAGTCAAAAGAACTGCCGATCCCATCACTACTGCCAACCGACCCTTTCAGCTTCTCTTTTTTTTAAAATTTCACTACATTTTTTTTTGCAACACTTACGCTCATTTGGCCAAGCTTAAGAATAACATAAAACAGTGGTTCTTTAAACTTTTATCATCAAGTACAACCTCAGAAAACACTTGGCTCTCCAAGCACCACCATAGTGACCAACATTGAAATACAGCAGCGTAGTAAGCCTAAGTATTTGTTAAAACCAAGGCAGCGGTAACATTATATACAGCTTGAACAGTAACACTGTGTTGGAATATAGGAAATTAAAACCCCAGTTTGAGAATCACTGATATAGAACAAAAAAAATACTGTATCAGTGCTGTTAGGATATTATGACATACAACAAGAAGCATATGAAAAGTGGGAAAATTCACATTTAAATGCACATTAGCTCTAAATTGAAAGATGAATAATCTCATGGTCAAATTTGGACCAGTCATTGTGGGATTCCACTCTCAGGTTTTTTTTCTGTATCCTGACGCGACTTAGACTTAATGGCAATTTCCTGAGGTGGAAAAAGGCCTTCAGTTTAAAACAATATGAGATCTTAGGGAATGAATCCTCCTTTTTATTAAAATGAGTCACTGTTTCTTGTGTTCCTATTGAGAATATATTTATCCCTTGCTGATTTTTTGCTGACAATTAGTTCAAATTGATTGTGAAAAAAGTCTGCCTCACACGTGTTATTTATTGATTGTTAAATTGCGTGCGACGTGAAGTCCTATAATACCAAATGATGTGTCGCCTCATCACAACTCGAATGAACTTGACATTTCTTTGTGCGACTTAAAATGAGCTTGTCAGATTTATAAGTTACTGGAATTTCAGGTTTTTGGGACGCCTGTTTGTCTTTTGACACCCCGATGTGAGCCAGGCTCTGTCTGAACACGTCCATGAATTAAATTTGGTAAGACTAATGTTCTTACCTCATGAGTCGCATTCTAAAAAAAGAAATTCTCACAGATGGCAGGTGCTATTTTACAATCCTTTTTTGAATAATGAAAAAAATCCCCTGTAATCTAAAAGTTGTTTTTTAACCCTTACGTTGGTAAGTGACTCCAGCTTCCAATCATTTCTGCCCTTTTGTTTTTGTTTTTTGTTCTTCTTCTTGACTAGTTATTGTGAAGAGCAGGCTTTAAAGGGATCAGAGTCGGCGCACAGCAGTAATTAAACTGATTAATTCATCCTGAGACTTTAATCAGATGAGCCTCGTACCAGTTGGGGCTGTGTGGGGTTAGCGTAGTGGAAAACGGGCTACTTGTTTTTGTGTACAAAGGAGCATTAAAGCTTGAACGCATACACATTTTTCAGTACGGAATGGTGGAAATTGAAATACTCTGTTCCAGGGTCAAACTGTCCTCGTCATGAAGCTTTTATCAACTGTACAGTAATGTAATAAAGGTGGAATTTATGACTCTTTGAAAGGACTCCTCCCAGGGGATCCCGAGGCGTTCCCAGGCCAGCTGGGAGACATAGTCTCCCTAATGTGGCCTGGGTCTTCCCCATGGCCTCCTACCGGTCGGACGTGCCCTAAACACCTCCCAAGTGAGGCGTCCGGGTGGCATCCTGACCAGATGCCCAAACCGCCTTATCTGGCTCCTCTCAATGTGGAGAAGCAGCGACTTTACTTTGAGCTCCTCCCGAATCTCACCCCATCTCTAAGGGAGAGCCCCGCCACCCGACGGAGGAAACTAATTTCGTCCGCTTGTACCCGTGATCTTGTCCTTTCGGTCGTAACCCAAAGCTCATGACCATAGGTGAGGATGGGAACGTAGATGGACCGGTAAATTGACATCTTTTCCTTACGGCTCAGCTCTTTCTTTACCACAACGGATCGATACAGGGTCCGCATTACTGCAGACGCTTCACCAATCCGCTCGATACCCTCACTCGTGAACAAGACTCCTCATTATGGGGCAAGATCTCTTCCCCAACTCGGAGATGGCACACCACCCTTTTCCGGGGGCGAGAACCATGGACTTGGACTTGGAGATGCTGATTCTCATCTCAGTCGCTTCACACTCGGCTGTAAACAGATAAAGTATGAGCTGAAGATCCTGGCCAGATGAAGCCATCATGGGGGCGGCAGAGGGCGGAGTGGGTAGAGCGGCCGTGCCAGAATCCTGAGGGTTGCAGGTTCGCTCCCCGCCTCTTACCATCCAAATCGCTGCCGGTGTGTCCTTGGGCAGGACACTTCACCCTTGTCCCCAGTGCCACTCACACTGGTGAATGAATGATGAATGCTGGGTGGTGGTCGGAGGCGCGAACTGGAAGCCACTGGAAGTCTACCCCAGGGCAGCTGTGGCTACGAAAGTAGCTTACCACCACCAGGTGTGAATGAATGATGGGTTCTCACTTCTCTGTGAAGCGCTTTGAGTGTTTAGAAAAGCGCTATATAAATCTAATCCATTATTATTATTAATATTATTATCAGGACCACATAATCTGCAAAAAGCAGAGACCTAATCCTTCAGCCAACGAAACCGGATCCCGTCAACACCCTTACTGCACCAAGAAATTCTGTACATAAGAGTTTTGAACAGAATTGGTGACAAAGGGCAGCCCTGGCGGAGTCCAACCATTACTGGAAACGGGTCCGGCTTACTGCCGGCAATGAAGACCAAATTCTGACACTGATAATAAGCGGTCCGATAAATCATACTCTCTGAGCACTCCCTTCAGGACTTACCGAGGGACATGGTCAAATGCCTTTTTCAAGTCTACAAAGCACATGTAAACTGGTTGGGCAAACTTCCATGCACCCTCAAGGACTCTGGTCCACAAATCCACGACCAGGACAAAAACCACACTGCTCCTCTTGAATTCGAGGTCCAATTATCCGGCGTAGCCTCCTTTCCAGTACACCCTCCCTGGTTCCCCTTCTTAAAGGAAGAAACCACACCCTGGTCTGCCAATCAGATAGGCTCCAGCAACCCCTGCGACCCCGAAAGGGACAATCGGTAGAAAATGGATGGATGGATATTCTAATAAACCACTTGCATCCTTTTATGGGTTCTATTTGCTCTCTTACTTGTGCTCCTCTTCCCTAAAAAAGTGTGGACCACTCAAACTCTTAGATGTCATGAGTCGTTCACATGAAGGCAGCATTGACAACTGAGACTCCTGGGGCACACAGCTTCTGAGACATTAAGCTAGCATGCTCAGTTTGCTTATAAAAACTGCTTGTAAACGAATAGCTTGCAACTGTGTTCACTGTGTTCAAAAGACTTGACTTGTTTGCCAACGTCGCATCTTTAGTAAGTAGGTAACGTACTTGCTTCTAAGTAAACTGTCATTGCATTGATGTTGAATTAGGACTGTTTGCTTTTGTTAATTTTATCCTAATAATTATCCGCCCAAATGTTAAACGATCTTAACTAACCACTTGTGTAATTCAAAATTGCGCAATTATTAAAACAAGCAGTAGTTTTTCAAGAGTGAGCTATCTGGTGTGCAATGCTAGCTACTCTGAGGACTGAAGGGTGTCTTAACACTTTGTTTGTGAGTCCAACATGCTTTTGGTGTAGATTCTTCTTCTTCTTCTAATAGCGCCTGTTAAAAATGGCCCTTTAAGGCATCAACTTTAATGAGCTTCATGAATTGGCTGGTAATGTTTTAAGTGTTCCTAGTAACCTTAACCTAAAAAAACACAAGATTGCAACAAAATTAGGAAAACCTTAATGTTGTTTTACTTATTTTATACCACACATTCTTAAAAGTAGACACTAAATGACAGTGAGCTCATTGTTAAATTACTGTACTATTTTATTTAATTGTAACTAATCAAGGAAATAATTCATTACAATGAAGAATTTTCCGATCAGAGTTTTATGCTGCCGATTCCGATACGATCAGCTGATACCAATACTGATACCGATCACATGTATTAACTATACATTTGTCAATTTATTCATGGTGAGTGCAATCGACAATTTGACAGTTCAATGATATCAACACAATATTTAAAGTACTTCCTTATTCTCTTTGCTTAAAAACAATTGTTTGGAGCAAAACAAAGTCAATAGTCAATAATTAAACAAAAGCAAAAACTACTATACGCTACTAATTTTCTCTTTGGTTGGTTTTTGCCCTCAAAGTCTTCCTGTGTCCAGGACATTATTCCAAGAGTTTGTAAACATTAACAAAATCAACAACAACAATATTTAGAGAAAATGAAAATATTGATCTGATCCCTCTAGTATCGATTAGATACTGATTTTACCCTTGGTGTCCACATGACTAATTTATTGTATGGACTGATCCAATCATCTTCTTACCTGTCGTGTACTGAGTGGGACAATGCTGACAAACCAACAGGTGTTGTTATATTATGCCCTCTCTGGACTCTTATTAATCTACTTGTTAATTTCCTGGTTATAGCTGCTTACTTTCTATTGAAAAGGTGTTTCCATCCTTACTTCTTAAACTTTACTACACACTTATTTATTGGTGTTGTTTGAAGCTAGGTTAGCATACCCGCTCCTGACTTTCTCTCGTTGTGTAACATGTTTAGCCTTGTCCTCCGGTGATAATAATACTTGATAATGATACTTTAGATCCTAAGAAATGCCGTTTTTGTTGTCCTGTCCAGCCATTCAGGCAAATCATATTTTTTTATTTATTGTAGTGGAGGTGATTATTATTAGTTTAGGGCAGGGGTCGGCAACCTTTACCACTCAAAGAGCCATTTTGGCAAGTTTCACAAATTAAAGAAAATGATGGGAGCCACAAAAAAAAAAAAAAAATTTAAAATGAAAAACACCGCATATAAAGCTTTAATTGCTTTGTGCTATGTTAACCAGGGGTCTCAGACACACGCACCGGCACGCACTTTAATATGGAAAATTGATGTCAGTGCGGCCCGCGAGAGTTGAATCAATGGCGCTTGATAGCGTCATACTTGCCAACACTCTCATTAATTCCGGGAGACTCACGAATATCAGGGAGTGATGGCACTGCTTATGGTGCCCTCTACAGCCTGCCCAAACAGTGTACCTGCTCGGCCACATGTAGAATGCAGCTTCAGCTTGCTCACGTAAGTGACAGCAAGGCGTACTAGGTCAGCAGCCACACAGCTTACACTGACGGTAGCCGTACCGTATAAAACAACTTTAACACGGTTACGTTACAAATATGCGCCACACTTTGAACCCACACCAAAAAAGAATGACAAACACATTTCTGGAGAACATCTGCACTGTAACACAACATAAACACAACACAATAAATACCCAGAATCCCATGCAGCACTAACTCTTCCGCTCAACCCACGCACGGAGGGGGGGGGTTGATGTGTGGGGGGGTTTTGTGGTAGCGGGGGTGTATAATCTAGACCGGAAGAGTTAGGGCTGCATGGGATTCTGGGTATTGGTTGTGTTGTGTTTATGTTGTGTTACAGTGGGATGTCCTCCAGAAATGTGTTTTTCATTCTTTTTTGGTGTGGGTTCACAGTGTGGTGCATATTTGTAACGTAACAGTGTTAAAGTTGTTTTATACGGTACGGCTACCGTCAGTGTAAGCTGTGTGGCTGATGACTAAGTATGCTTTGCTGTCTCCTACGTGTGCAAGTAAAAGCTACATACAACATGTGGCCGGTCTGGCACGCTGTTTGTAAATGCTATAGAGGACAATTACTGCAGTGCAATTAGGGCACGCCCTTAATTTAGTAATTAGAGTGAAAATAGGATTATATTTGCCCTGGGAGTTATCTAGGAGAGGCACTGAGATCCATAAGTCTCCTGGTAAAATCAGGGGGGTCGGCAAGTATGCAGCTGAGCCGCATCAGAGTGGTCAAAGAGCCGCATGCGGCTCCGGAGCCGCGGGTTGCCGACCCCTGGTTTAGGGAAACGTGTCCACACTGCGTATGGCAGGGCTATTTAACTACATAATGAAGAGGGCCGCAGTTTCACGAACCCAAGGACTCAAGGGCCGGACCTCGAAATGTTGATGTTTTGTCAGAAAGTGCCTCCGCGGGTTATATTCGTTTGACACTGTGTTTACTTAATTGCAAAGCAAACACATGGGTTTTCACACTGCACTGTCAATACATTCATTGTTTTGTATTCGTTCGCTACGCCATTTCAGCATGTGCTGTTAGTCCGATAGTTAACAGCATGAAGAAACAAAAGCTCCAGAAGTTTTGTTGAGGATTGATGTTCCTTCTGTGGAATCATTTCCTTCCTCAGGAAACAATGACTTGAACACTTGCTTGGGTCAGAACATTCATACTTTGTTGTCCCGTCGTTGTTAAAAGTCTGATTTTCGCAATTTATTTGAGTTTTTTTAGGTTTGATGAGTAGTCTTCTTCTACTCACCCCACTGCTGCTCCATTGTGACACATATGCCTCACCGTTGCCCTCTGTGGGGTGGCGGGAGTACTGCATATATGAGCAACCCATGATTTAATGGTTTTATCAAGCCTATTTGGGTGATCTTTGGCGGGCCGAATTAAAAGCTTTGGCTGCCGGATGTGGCACGCAGCCCGCCAGTTGAATAGAACTGGCGTATGGAGACAAATAAATATGGTAGCCGCTTGTCAGCCAGAGCGAATCAGGGCTTGCGATCAATATTAAGAGACATCATTCGGCAATGACCGATCACATACTTTTTCACAAAAATTGTCTGATACCAATCGGTGGCCAGTCGATCGTCACAGCCTTAGTTACAATTACAAAAAGAAAGACCACCAATAGCTTCGTTATCGTCAGCTGTCTGCTATGTGGTCAAGTCTACTCTTATTTTACTTTGCATCGATAAGTGCAAAATATGTAGTATTTATTACTATTTTTTGGTTTTCATTACGTTTTACTCCTGCTCCTGTATGTAAAAACCTGCAATAAAGCCATTTCCCTACTGTGGGATGAATAAAAGTCGATCCTATCGTATCCTAGCCTACTAAATTGAGAAACCCAAAAAAAGAGCAAAACACACAGGCAGAATAAAGTGATCTTTGCTGAACTGAGTGAGGTCTTGTAAGAAATGCTAAAGTTTCAAGTCTTTGTTAAAATCTTGCCAGATGAGGGTTTTGGTGCAACTTTTTTGTGTGACTTTCAAATTTTAAGGTACCGGTACAACAATGTCTGATCTCATTAGTTCACTTACCGTAATTAGGATTCGAGAATGATACACTTAATTTGTTACATGCTTTTTGTGTTGTTTAAATCATTTGACCCATAAACTTCCATTGGATATGCTCGTTGATTTTAAAGCTTTGTTGAGATAATCCTGGTGGTGGATTAAGTACTGAAGTATATTTGTTCTGCCTCACTGGACATTTGATCAACAAAACAGCACATCTTGGACCATTATGAAAGGAATCCTGCGTAAGATGTGAATTCCACTTCAAACCTTACATTGCATGTTTTATTTTCCTTTTGCTGATGTCATGCTGATGTCCTCTTTCTCTTCAAGAGTTTCAGATATGGATGAAGTTCCGTGGAACAGTTGAAGTTTTGAATAAAGACAAGAGTTGTGATCTACAAATTGCTCCATCATGTCCTCCATAAAGCAGCAGAGAAACATTTGCGTTCTCCTTCCCAACAAACACCAGCTGGAGATCACAGTCGGGGTGAGTGGAAAACGCCTTTGCCTCTAAGTTATGATTATCTTTCTCTCAAAATACATTTTTCCTACCATGGTGGCATTATAATAAACACTGTTCTCTGTGGTTCACTTGCTACAGCTGAAGGCTACTGGGCTAGACGTTTTCAACCAAGTGACAGAGCTTCTTGGAATCAAGGAGATGCACTTGTTTGGCCTCACTGTTGTGAGAGGTAAGTAAGTCCACCTCTCACTTTGGTCCCTTTAAGGCCTGTTCACAATGAAAGAACACGGAAGTCTGGCTTTTTTTTTTGGCCATGCCTGAATTCCAGGCAGCTTTTTCAGAAAGTTGCGGCAAAAGTTGCATTGTTTTGAGGCTTTTTTTTTCTCTCTCAATAACATTGCATCAACTTGTCACTTTATGGATTTGCGATCAATGTTTTAATTGTTCCTTGTAAATTTAACCTTAAAAAAGCACAACACTGCAACAAAAATTGGAAAATAAATTCTGTATTGATGTTTTACTTGTTTTGTACTACACAGACTTAAGAGTAGAAATTAGATGGCAGTAAACACACATACTCAGAGCTCATCGTCAAATTACTGTACTGTTTTATTTAACTATAACTACAAATTGTAATCATAGTAAGAATTGCCACCGACGACTTTGTTATTGTCTGCTGTCTGCTCTGTCGTCCACAAGTTGCAAACATTCTCCCTGTTTGTTTTACGCTTGCAAAATGTTTATCCATCTGAAGCATTAATTTATGTTCCAACACATAAAACCCTGCACGTTAAGAGCATTCGAACTGTTGAAAGCGATATGTAGTGCTAATTTTTGTTGGTAAATGAGAGACAATAAGATTATCATTACACATGAACATATCCGTCATGTAAATTTCTAGATCAGCATTGCAAATAATAATTTGTTCTCAAATGCCTTATCATGGATAAATAAAGATTAAATTAATATTGAAATACATTTACACTGGGAAGTCAGGATGTCAATGTGTTGCTAAATGTTTGTATATTACTTTACCCAGAAGGCTTAGTGCCGTGGACATGGAAAAGAAAGTAGGTCTGAGCTATGTGGGAGGACGAAAATGTTGCCGTTTGTGCTATGACGAGTTGATCTGTTGTTACACATGGCTGTTCCTGGCTTGTCTACAAAAGAAAATGATGCAGATTGGCCAAAATGTGCAGAGAAGTTGTGGGCATTAGACAAAGTTGCAAGGCAGCACATAATTTGCGGTGATTGTTTGAATTTGCATAAATTGTGAAACTGTAAAGTTGTCCTCAATGTGCAGTAAACCCTCTTAAGTGAAAGACAATTTATCTTGAGAGCACTTATGTTCAATATGAAATAATCTGTTATCATCATAAAATGTAACTTTTCAGGCAATGTTTTGATAACATTTAACCTTTTAAATGTAACTACGCACCCTTTTATGACACATGAGCCTTAGTGTATGAAAGTGAAGAAGACTTGCAGAGTGTGTCAATTTATGGATGACACGCTATAGTAGTCATACAAGTCATTAACAATGAGTTAACTGCTGTTTGTTGAAACTTAAATATGAACTTGAGTCATGGCAAACTAGAAAAGCAGAGCAGCATTTGATTATATTTCCTTGATCAACTATATAGAAAATAAAGAATACATTTATGTATTAATTTGTATTATCCCCAAGGAGATGGGAGATTCTCTTCTTGAATATTCTGAATTTTTAATTTAATGCCAGTATCATATTGATCAAAAGTTAATTTGTGCTGTAGTAAAGGTCTTTCTGGATGTAGCACACTTTCCTATTGTTGATGTCATGTTTTTGAGACAATCAAATGCACCTCTGCTGGTTGCAACCAGGTATTGCACTCTGTGTGCATTAAAGCAGTGGTCCCCAACCACCGGGCCGCGGCTCGGTACCGGTCCATGGATCGATTGGTACCGGGCCGCACAAGAAATTAAAAAAATAAAATTAAAAAAATAAATAATTTTATTAAATCAACATAAAAAAAACACAAGATACACTTACAATTAGTGCACCAACCCAAAAAACCTCCCTCCCCCATTTACACTCATTCACATTCATTCGCACAAAAGGGCTGAGATAGGCTCCAGCGACCCCCCGCAACCCCAAAAGGGACAAGCGGTAGAAAATGGATGAATGGATGGGTTGTTTCTTTCTGTTATTAATATTTCTGGTTCCTACAGTATATATCAATATAGATCAATACAGTCTGCAGGGATACAGTCCGTAAGCACGCATGATTGTATTTTTTAATGACAAAAAAATATATATATATATATTTTATTGTCCCCCCCGTGGGACAAATTTTCAAGCGTTACAAAAAGGTTGGGGACCACTGCCTTAAAGGGGTCGTATTATGATTTATTTCTACGTTTAAAGTACCGGTAGAATGGAAAAAACATTTTCCTTTTTTTTGAAGCTATTATCATATATATCGGATTTGTAACACCAAAAGACTTACAAAGTTTGTGAGTAAATTGATATGATCAAAATAGTATCAATCTCACAGAGATTCCTGAGCCTTTTTGAGAGATAATGAGCAAGCCAGTCACGTGATCCATGTCGTAGAGGTGGGAACCACAGACCCCTTCCGCGCCAACAACAATGTTAATAATCATGCAGAATTTATGAGAGCCTACAACGACAACTTTGGGAAAAACAATGATCCAGAAGCTTTAATTTTTTAGCCTGAATATAAGTAGGGTGTGCTACAAGTTTTAGAAGCTATGTGCTAAACAAGAAATACATTCTACGAACATAATAAAACGATTGCTTGTTTCACAATGTCTGCTCTCACTTCGATGACGACTGATAAGATGTTATGATAAGATGATATCTTCCTTTTTTAGATGAAGAATTACTCATAATCCACACGGAGGGTTAAAAGGAAAGAACACTGCCTGCAGACACTGTCTTCGTTTATCATGTCTTTGTCTCCATCTCCGAGTATGAATTGAATATCACAGATGAACAACTTATAGACTTATGGTTAAATCCTCCTATTATCAAAATAAGAAGCATGATTTATAATCTAGAATAACTGACAAACAGAGATGCCGACTCACAGTACAGTAGCATAAGCTATAGTTAGCTCTCTGTTATCAATGCACCGCTAAAAATAATTTGTTTCTGTTAGCGCTTATAATAGCAATATCACTAATACTTGGTCAATTTTCAGGTCACAATATGTATATAGAGTATTGTTGGTGGGTTTTGCATGGTTATTTAGATGATTTTCTGGGCGTAATAGAGAGGCCCCATTAACTCAGTTATAGCTGACTTTTTTATGTGTTTATTTATCTACCACTTAGAATGCAAACAAAAAAGAAAAACATGTGTTCATGTCTTACTAAGGGATTGTGAATTATAGACAGCACATCTATTTCTAATATTTGCATATTTCCATTATGACTGATCTGCTGAAATGGTCAAAGTCGGAAGCGTTCCAATTGAGATGTCATTCGACCCGATATCTACGGAAATTGCCAAAGACATTCAAAGCTGAGTATTCAAAATGAGTGTCTGTAATTGTGGCATTTTGTGACGTTTGAACAGAATTTGCGGTTTGGAAAAACAATGAGATATGGTTTAATAGATACAATAAAACCCAACTAAGCATTCAAAGTCAACTTGTTTTTCCATTCTATTGGTACTTTAAAACACTTTCTTTTGGTCTACATAACATGTCAAGGTGGTTGTTGTAGTTTTAGCGCTTCCATCGCAAGTCTACTGACAGATAAAGTTAGAACTATACGTTACTTTGTATTAAAAATGGCAAAAGTGGAGGAGGCATGTTCATCTACGAGCCAGTCTGCCCAACAACAAGAGGATTGAGAAAAAGAAGGAGCTTATTAAATACAGCGCAGACTACAATGGCGGACTCGCACAAAGCACTTTTGGGTAAATGTGTATCAAAAATGGAGATATCCGCTGACGTCACAGGGCAGAAAACATCACAGTTCACAGCAAATTACAAACGGCTCGTTTGGAGAAAGTATCAAAGAAGGCAAGATTGTTTTGTACTGTAAATATCTTTGCAATGCCTCGACGGTTTGATTTCAAATTTTCAGGACTTACAATATGCAGATCCCAAATACACAATAGCAGGTACCAATTGGTAAGAGAAGTTGGTTTTGCATGTTTGGGCCCCTTTTATTGCTTAAAGACACTTATTATAAACAATCAATTAGAACAGAATGCATAACGATCAACTGACTATAGTACCCATTCAGCGTACTGATGGGGTGTCCCTTCACATTAAGAGCTGACTTTGCAGTGTATTGTTTTTCATTGTACTGCAATATGCATTCAATCATAAATAAATCAAAGTTCATTTATATAGCCCTTAATCACAAATGGGCTGAACAAACCACAACGTCATCCTTGGCTCAGATCCCACATTAGGGTAAGAAAAAACTCAACCCAATCGAAGCAACGAGAAACATTCTAAACCAAGTCTTTTTCCCACCAAATACGTGCAACTAGAATACAGTTTCTTTGGTTTGTGAGTTCCCATCTTAAAGAAGGTATAGGTTTACAACCAGAGACAAGACATGGTGTTGGTACTTTTAGTGTAGAATAATATCTTCTCACAAAATGGCCCTTAAAGTCTCTTCCAATGAATTTTGTAATTCCCAGTGACCTCTGAGCCATACTTCCCTCTGTTCTCGTTCTTTGCTCGAATGTGTCAAGATGCCTTGGAAGTCCTGCGTGGCTCACCTCTAGAACAAGCAACCTTTTGTTTTTGTGGTGTTGGTTCAGCGATCACTTAGGCCTGGATTCCTGCAATATTAACTTCATTAAGCCTGGAATCCACTCTTGCATTCCTCCACTTCATGAAGGGGAGGGATGGGTTGATGAGCAGGGTGGGAGTTTGAGGGGTTGAAAAAGAGGGACTGGCTGAAGACGTTGAGGGGGAGGAGCGGGGGGTCTTGGTTTGACTCAACTCTTACTCAAGCGTTTGAGCACTAAAGGAGGTAGCATGAGTCAGAGTGGTCCAAAAACGACATGCATTGATGAATGGTGACATGAGCAAGTTGTGAAACAGCTTGGTGAACATTATTCAGCCACAGTGTACATAACAACAGCGATAAGACTGATGAAAAGGAGAATGCCCATGTCCTGACTCATAGGACGGAGCTGAGACTGATACCACAGCCTTATTCTCAGCAAAACATTTATTTCTTTGACTGAAAGAGATTTGATTCAAGTAAAACTGCATTAATGATGTTAATTAGCATAAACTGCATAGTAGCCTATGGAATAAGGTCCTTTTTTTTTGGCTCTCACGCCAATTACTTCCATTGTTGGACACATTTTCTGCCTGGTTGCATTAGTGTTTTGTTTGCCTGCTAACTAGTTGTCTTTCTTCTTCACAGACAATGAGCACATATTTTTAGACATGGAGGAGAAGCTGGCCAAGTATTTACCCAAAGAATGGAAGCAGGAGTCTGGAAAGGTGATGTGCAGTGTAGAAGTCTGCAAAAATCTATTGTTGTTTTTTTGTGGGACTATTTATTGTTTGGAAAAAAAATTACATAAAAAAGATTTAGTTTTAGTTGGCTTACATTAACCTTACAGTTGTCCTTTGTTTATCGCTGTTAATTGGTTCCGGACATGACCGGAACCGTGAAATGAGAATTTTAAACTATAAATCAGATATTATCATAGCTAGAGCATAAAAAAACCTGTTTACGACCCTCTAAATACGTTTTTTTAACATTATGATAGCCCTCTAGACATGATATAACACCCGAAGCCAGTCAGTGGCCACAATACTGAACAACACATTCTGATTGGTTTGGTCTCCTCTCTTAGCCTGTACTACTGTAATATTCATATTTTTATTTAATTTAGCCATTTTCATGCTTCAAAATGCCTAATTGAGTACCAAAAAATTGTACAATATGCTTTAAAAATCTGCAATGTGTTGAAGCCGCAATATTTGAAGCGCCATGTGCTTGTTTTTATAACCTAATTTAAAATGCTTAACAGGTATATTTGATCTTAAAGATTTTTGTTGCAAAGTAATTGTTTTTGTTTAGTACTGGTACAAAACATGGACAATTGGAGGTGCTGGTAATGTTATTTCATTATTTGTTAGGGACAGTGTGTATTTATAAACATCTGAAAAAAATACAGCTGTAAATATGTCAGATTGTCGCGCATTTGCTAGATTTGATCTATTGTTCCCAGCCCTAGCAGGTGACATAGAAATAACAATACAGACACAAAGGCACAAATAAAAACAGAACATCCCAAAAGAAAGGATTAAAGGTGGTAAGAGTCTCACAAATTTTGAGATTCCTTTGGAAGTTTGCATATGTTTGGGAGTCTCTTTTTTTAAGTGGAAGGCTATTCCAATATTAGCTACTTTGACTGAAACACTGTTTGTGCAAAATAAGTCACATTGTGGTAATCTACAGTCAATTATTTCTAGCTACACAACTGTAACACTTCCATTTCAGTGTAATACATGTAAAAATAACACAAAGCTTGAGAAGTTCAAATGTAAAAATATCTATTCCCCCCACAGGGTTTAGAGAAAAGACCCTTGCCCCTGGTGCTCTGCCTCAAAGTGCAGTACTACGTCGAGAACGGCAGACTTATTAGGTATGTACCCTCTTGTGTTGACAAGCTTTCTATCGCATGTTTTTTCCTGCTCCACACCATCCGTCTTCGTCCTCCTCACTGACACCATGTTCAACCCTACTGTTTTCATTTCTTTCCGCTCGGTACCAGTGAACGCAAGGCACGCCATCTGTACTACTCTGACCTGTGCGAGCGGGTGCTGCGCTCCGAATGTCGTCAGCAGGAGGAGGTGTACTTCCAGCTGGCGGGTTACGCAATGCAGGCGGACCTCGGTGACCACCAGCTGCCCAAGGAGGGGGAAGAGAGCGCCCCTTACTTCGAGCCAAAGGAGTACTTTCCCCCATGGGTAGGTGATAGGTTTTATTTAAAACAAGCTCAAAGTTTTGTTAACTGGTAAATGCAGCTTTTTAGCAACATGCAGTTTACCTTAAAGCAGACGTGTCCTAACTTTTTACAGCAAGTGCCGCAGCATACAGAAAAATAGAATAATCTACTTTGATAGATCTTTTACATTTAAGATCCTAAAACCACTACATGGTAGGTCAATCAATACATGCTAAACTATCTGAACAAAACATCCACATCTATGCCTGTCTTTGTGTGATAAGTAACAGAGCAAATTAGTGTAATATCTAATCTAAGCCCCTTGAGATATTTATTGTTTTCTTGTTATGATTCTTTACTAATAATATTAATATTCCGCCAACTAAAACCTTTCTGAAGGCTTAACTAATCATATATGGCAAGAAATTTGTACACATTTATTATGACAGGATGCACAAAAATAATCAAATACAGCAGGGGTGTCAAACTTGTTTTTATTGAGGTCCACATTGCAGTTATGGCTGCCTTCAGAAGGCCACTTGGAACAGTGAATATACAGCCAAAAGTTGTTTGGCCTGTTTTTCTGTATTCTCATTTTAATGCGTTTTCTTTATTTTCATGAATATTTACCTTGTAGATTGTTACTGAAGGCATCAAAACTATGACACCTGTGAAGTGAAAACCGTTTGCCAAGAGTGTGCAAAGCAGTAATCAGAGCAAAAGGTGACTATTTTGAAGAAACTAAAATATAAAACATGTTTTCAGTTATTTCACCTTTTTGTTAAGTACATAACTCCACATGTGTTCATTCATAGTTTTGATGAACTATGAATGAACAATGAACTACAATGTCAATAGGCATGAAAATAAAGAACACACATTGAATGGGAAGATGTGTCCAAACTTTTGGCCTGTCTGTATATGAATACAAATATATAATCGCCTCATTACTGTATGTTATTTCACAATTGCCTATGCATTAGATTATATGATTTCTGTACATAGAAATTAATGGACAACTTGCTATGAAATTTTAAGTCAAGTTGACAAGCAGATATTTAAGGATATATTAAAATTTTTACAAACAAATTGTAATACGGTATAAAAAAAAACGATTCATAATTCTTATTTATTTTGATTTTAAACTGATTATTAATTTTCAAAAATCGAGATAGACTCCAGCACCACCCGCGACTCCGAAAGGGACAAGCGGTAGAAAATGGATGGATGGATGGATTTTTTTTTTTAAATAATAATTTTTTTTTGGTAACAATCACTTATTTTTTTATTTTAAAATGACATTTTTATGTCCTCTCCATTTTTATTCACTGCGCATATAAGTCATTCGTCAGCCACCAAAGGGAGTTTTGAGACCTAAAACTTGTTTTGAAAAGGTTTTATTATATGGGAATAATCATACCAAATATTACATTGCAAGAATCAGTTTGAATCGAGAATCGTGTTGAATCAAGAATCGATTCTGAATTGAATCGTCACCCCAAGAGTCGGAATCAGATCAAATCGTTAAGTGCCTAAAGATTGCCACCTCGAATGATATTATAATATTTATTGTGTGAGCAGAAAATATTAAAGTTTAAAACATATGCAATTCCATGCATTACATAATTTTTTTCTGTCAAAATGGAATACATTTACTAAGAAAGGGGAAGTACACATTACTTCCAGGCTTTTGCGAGGCACATTAAAAGATGTCATATCTGGCCACCTGGGCCTCGAGTTTGACACCTGTGGTATACAGGTCGTCCTCCATTTTGGTTGGTTGCAGGGATTCTGAATGGTTCTGTTGCTTTCCTTTTTTTTTGTTTAATGTTCTAGTCGTGTTTATTTTGTCTATCTATAGAATGTTTCATGGTAAACAAAAAATTAGCCACGGCCTGCACTTTGGACGCCCCTGCTTTAAATTAAACAAGCTGTTATATTTAGTCTGAAATTGTCAATAACCGTTATTCATTTGCGAGAATATTTGATGATTTCATTGGATTTGTAGTCCTATATATACAGATCAGTACGTCTCAATGATTCAAAATGACTGTGGAAGAAGGAACATTCCCAGCACACCGTCACAGACACAAATGAACTTTGAAAGTATGCCAAACACAAACCATAATCGTGAGAGTATTTAATTACTGGTCATTATGTACATGTTAATAATTACTGGTCATGTACATGTTAAGATAGGTGTACTTTTTCTGGTTATAGGTAGGAATTACTTCGGGATCGAAGCTTATCTAGATTATACTATTAATTGTTGTAATTTTTGGCCAAAAATACAATTACAATTCCAAACATTAAAACAAAAAGCTTAGTAATATGTGGTTCTGTCTTTTTAGATAATAGCCAAGCGTGGACTAGAGTATCTCCTCTGCCATGGGCCCAAAGTGCACCAGGACCTGTGGGGCATGTCGGCACGTGATGCCGTCCTCCTCTTCATCAGGGAATCCTGTCGACTGGAGGACGTACCTGTCACGTTTTACAGACTACAAAAGGTCACGAGTCAATAGCAAACCCTTGGATTTGTTGTTAACCAGCTAAAATGAAGCCTTAGCCAGACTCACATTGTGATCTGACATCTCGTCATTCATGTGTCCAGGACAAGAAGGAAGAGAGGGGAACAGCAATATTTGGCCTGACCCTGAGAGGAATGCAGGTTTATCAGGTAAATGCACGTACAAATGTGTTGGTAATCCCCAAAGTGTACGTCACACTCAGAAAACAAGAGTATCTGCGTTTACTCAGAGAGTCCCTCTCTTGATCCATTGTCCGGTAAAACCTGAACAGACGTGTGAGGAATGTGCTGGGTTGCCGCCAGCAGCAGTGCATCAGCAGATAGGAGGCCTCTGCCAAATTCACCACTTGTTTGATGTGTCAATCATGGACCATCTGGGGGGATTAGGGCTTCGGGGTCTGGCTGATTAAAGGTCCAATGTGCTGTGAGAGACCACAATAAACCTGTGGTCTCTACCTTTACAGAAAAACATCATAATCTCTCATTTTAAGCAATCATTTAAACTGCGCAAAGGAGGTTATGTTTTTTAGCAGGATTTTGCTGTAAAATATTATGTAAACAATTTATAGGGGAGAGAGTCCAAAAAATGTCAGTAAAGATTTGATTTTTACAATACTTTTTTAGCTAATGAGGTCACTTGTGTATTTTTTTTGGCTTTCTTAAATTTTGATGGACTTGGTTTCATTTAAAAGATGCTGACCTTTTTATCATTGTAATCTGTTTTCCTGAACAACTTGTTACTTGAGGCTGCCTGCAGAGACACATGGCCATTGTTTTATTTTCAATCAATCAATCAATCAATCAATCAATGTTTATTTATATAGCCCTAAATCACAAGTGTCTCAAAGGGCTGTACAAGCCACAACGACATCCTCGGTACAGAGCCCACATACGGGCAAGGAAAACTCACCCCAGTGGGACGTCAATGGGAATGACTATGAGAAACCTTGGAGAGGACCGCATATGTGGGTAACCCCCCCCCCTCTAGGGGAGACCGATTTTAGAGATTAAGGTTGTGGATCTAGGAAGGTGTACATTTTGTTAACTTAAAGGGACCTATGATGAAAATTGTCTTTTCTGACTTTTAAATGTCATTACAAAGTTCAATACTCGTGTAAAACAATATCAAAGCGCCAAATCTTAAGTTTCATGCATTTTGGCGTGAACTTGCAGGCAATTTTAGATGCCTCTGTTCCTGAGGTTTTGTGACTGGCTACATTGTGGCGTCACAGCAAGGCGGATGTGCTTAAGTTAAGCTCTCTGCTTCAGGCTATGAGAAGACACATAAAAAGGTAGGCTAAAGTATTATTTTCATCTCATCTTGGCATGCACATACCACCGATGTGTGACCGGCAGTGACATTAATGCTGCTAAAAGCAGCTTTTTTATGCAGAGTCGGAATCCACCAGCGTTTGCAGGTGTAGCCAGAGTGGCTGTGCCAGTGTACGTTGGCAAACCTCACTCCCTGACAACCTCACTCAAGAGTGTGCAGGCTGCAGCGTTGGCTTTTAGCCTAGTGGCTAGCACACTCACCTCTCAATCGGGCGACGTGGGTTTGCAGCTCGCTCGTAGCGGTGGCAGGGAGGGAAGATCAATACACAACGCAGAGCCGCTACACAGGTGTACCTAATGTTATGAAGGTGAATCTATAAGTGGGTTGCATACGATGTCAAATTCGTTTTTCTTCTTCGAGGCTTAATTCACACGATGGTTTAAAACAAGTGAGAGTAAGGGTCGGTTTGAGCAGAAAATGTCGTATTGCTGTTCTGTTATTGGGTGTTCCAGTCGTTCAAATAGAGAGATAGGAAATAGCTTTTACAGAGTCCCAAAAGAAGTGGTTCATAAAGGTGATAACGTCAGGGGAAAAAACGGAAGTGCTTCGAAGGAAATGGCTCCTAAAATATCTCTTTCATCACCTTGTGGAACACAATCGGACCATGCTTGTGTCTGCAGCGATCACTTTGTAAAACGTTTGTTTGAACATTTGATTTGTTTGAGAAACTTTCTGTGATGCAGTCGAGTTTATTCTCTACTATTTTAGTAGTTTTTGAGAGAAGAACTAAACGTAAAGAAAGAACAAGAGATGGCATTAATTGTGGTTGATATGCCTAAATATAACTACGAAGACCTGGTTGTGCGAATAAACTAACATCTCGTAAAGTCCTAGTGATAAATATTGTGATTGCTGGTCCAATCCACAGTATTTTCATTGTCTATTTGTATTACAAAAACTAAATGCTTGTTGTTGTTGATGAATAAATCTCTGGTAGGCTCGACAGCGTGTACTGAATCTTGATATTGCTAGCAAACATCACTGAACAACAGGGACATATACAGCTGAATAATGAGACAAAATATGAACTTCACATCATAAAAACAACTGCAGAGATGAATTGTAGATGAGACTAATATTTGTAGCAGGAAATCAACAGCAAACAAACTTATCCTTTTTTTCATTAGCGTCACAATCAAAGCAGCACAGCACTCGTTATGTCAATCAAATACGTTACTTACCGATGCACGATTAAGTCCAACTTTGTCTTTCCCCGATTAATGTTTAATTTGTGGACCCCTCAGATGTAAAGACATGATGGGCCTCCAATATGTTCTTCTCTAAATACCATAAGTGTCCAATGAAGTGAGGTAGTAGAAAGCATGCCCTCTTGGTTTAAATCTTTAAATATATATATTTTTTGTAAGAGTGTAAAAATTCCCTCCATTCCATTTTAAATATTTATTTCATGATCGCTTTTATATTTGCCTATAAACCTTTCAAAATATGCCCAAATCTGCACTGATTCAGGTAAATAAACAGCAGCCTAATGGGGCTCTAGACCAGGGGTAGGCATCCAAACAAGTTGAAAGAGCCATATTGGACCAAAAGTACAAAAAACTAATCTGTCTGGAGCCGCAAAAAATTAAAATTTGTATTTAAGTCTTATCATGAAGGCAACACATGACGTAACACATGTCTATATTAGCTATAATAGCCTACTATCAAATTTGACTTTGTGTTGCAGGCTGAAGCAAATCTTCGTTGACAGAACTGTTGAAATGTAACATTTATTCTACACATTTTTACAACATTAGAAACCATTAGTAAATCAGAGGCTACTCAGAAGGTGAGATCATTCCTGGAAATTACTGGCTTTTAATGGCCAAAGGTATAGATGTGTGTGTCCAAGTTAAAGGAAACGGCAGGCTGTCTTCTTCTAGTGGATTTATTACAATCTTTGGCAAGCTAGGTAATGTTTGCTGTGGTCTGGAACAACAAGGCACACAGACAACAATCTGAAATGCAGCCAATATTACATACAGAAAATGTGTCATTAGACATGCAAAACTAAATTATATACAAAGAGGATAAAAGTAAAGGATATTAAATGAGCTCAAATATATCTCCAAATGAGGCATAATGATGCAATATGTACATACAGCTAGCCTAAGTAACATGTTAGCATTGATTAGCTTGCAATCGTGCACTGACCAAATCTGCCTGATTAGCACTCCAACAAGTCAATAACATCAACAAAGTGCACCTTTGTGCATTCAGGCACAGCATAAAATGTTTGGTGGACAAAATGAGACAGAGGAGTGGAAGATTTTACATGAATACAAACTGTTGCGTCACAGTCCACACTATGGTGAGTTCAAGAACCGCTGAAATTAGTGGGACAAAACGGTGTTTACCAAATACTCTCATCAGTGAAACATACCGTACACACAAACATATTAAACAGTGGGCTTTCTAACAAGTGGGAAGGTTTGTGTCATGTTTGTCCTAAAACTAAAAACATACTGAAACCAAAAATTGTCCCCCATCTTTTTCCATTTTCAATCCTTTTTTAAAAATGCTCCAGAGAGCCACAACTGCGGCACTAAAGAGCTGCGGGTTGCTGACCCCTGCTCTCGACCATCGCCTGAAACCTAAAAGTGCCCCTACGTGCCTCTAGGTCACGTGATTGCAACCCTCCTATATAATGTTTATAAATCCTATTTTAACCATGAAAAAACAGTGGCGTCAACTTCGAGATATATATTTAAACAGTGCTTTATTTTAAAAAGATAATTTATTATACTTTTGGAGAAGGTGGGGCGTGGTTTCATTTGCAATCTGGGAACACCTCCATATTTGAACATATTGCAGAAAGACTTCAAAAAGGGGTCATAGAAGTGACTGTGGAGCACAATGTACACGAAAGCATATTCAATACGTATTATGTAGACCATGAGGATGTGTTTTAAATGTAGATTTGAATCATCATGTAACTAAAATCTCACTTGGCAAGTGTAACGTGTCTTAAAATGTTTGTGTTGTGTGTCGGTAGGAGGCAAACAACATTCGACAGCTGCTGTACGACTTCCCCTGGTCAAATGTGGGGCGCCTGACTTTCCTGGTAACTGGGTTGCTCACTTATTTCTGTTCTGTCTTTAAGCAACTGGAACTGGTCCTGACTGAACTGTGTTCTTGATTAGGGAAAGCGATTTGAGATCCAGCCCGATGGCTTGCCATCAGCCAGGAAGCTCGTTTACTACACCGGGTCGTCGTTCCGCTCTCGTCACCTACTCCTGCACTTGAGCCGCAGCCATCGCCTCTACCTCAACCTCCAGCCTGCTCTCAGACACCTTCGCCAGCTGGAAGAGGGCGAAGGTAGCTAATATCAATCAATCAAACTTTATTTATAAAGCGCTTTTCATACATAAAAGAAATGCAACGCAAAATGCTTTAAAGAGTTAACAACAATACCCCGGTGACCCATATCCCCCATTATCACAAATGTACACAAACACAAACACACACACATTTGCAACCATATGGACAAATGATTGCATAGCTGAGTACAGAGGAGACAAGTGAGTAAACACTATCACAGGAGCCATTTGCACCAGGAGGTCATCAGACAATGGCCACTAGGACGCTGACACAAAAGCGCCCCCACAAGCACGGCTGATAACTTTTGAGGCAGATGGCTCATCTGAGGAACGTTGGAAAATAAAAATAATAAAACTTGTAAAATAGTAAGAACCATGAGTAGAGATAAAGAATAAAATACAAGTTAGACATAAGAAGATTACAGTTAAAGTACCACTCATAGTCACACACACACACGAGGTGTGGTAAATTACTCTGAGTTTGACCCATCCCCTTGTTCCACTCCCTGGGAGGTGAGAGGAGCAGTGAGCAGCAGCGGTGGCCACGCTCAGGAATCATTTTGGTGATTTAGCCCCCAATTCCAACCCTTGATGCTGAGTGCCAAGCAAGGAGGTAATGGGTCCCATTTTTATAGTCTTTGGTATGACTCGGCCAGGGTTTGAACTCACAACCTACCGATCTCAGGGCGGACACTCTAACCCAATGTTCCCTCTCATTTTTCATGTGTGTGAGCAAACGCACAAACTCCCTGAGCATTCAGTGGAGCACATGTGAGCAACATCAGACGTGCACACTGTGGCCACACCAGCGTCACACCTGTCCCAAACCTGACATCATAACAATTTAAATGTTTTATTAAAATAATTTTCTGATATAAGTGATTTTGCCCCCTTACAATGACAATAACAAAAAAACATGTTTTTCATGACCTATATGCTAGTATTGTATGTCTGGCTGCGGGTCCTGCCTTTAAAAGAAATGTTACCCCTTTCAGAGATTACATTTAGTTCCTGTAACTTTCTGTCTGTAAAATACATCTTTTTATTAGCATTTATGAGATCTAGTGACAATATTTCATGAATAATATCCTTAGATTAACATTCTTAATAAATGGCAGTAAAATAAGCACACATCTGATTGTGGAGTCAGTGTTACAACCTGGCATTTACACAATGTGTGGCATTGGGGTTTTCTGACTTTTTTTGTGGCCATAAACGCAGCACTGGCTAAGTGCCATGAGTGCGTGTGTTGGTGCAGGTGAGCTAGCGAGCGGCTTCTGTTGAAACGACGAATGACAAAGTTGGTATAAGCCTGGTTTGTATGGCAGAAAATTACCAGTTTTTATAGATACAAGTTTTTTTTACTCATGTTTTTGGTGTGGTTACAAACAGTTTTGCTCAATAAAGTGATTGATGGAATTCCTGTCCGTAAAGTGTCTCGACAGATGATAATTGAACTGTGTTGACAGAGATTGTTTTATTCATTGGGGCCACTCTTGTTGTCACCTGTCACTCACAGAGTTGCATTGCAAAATCATACAGAATAAATTGTAATGTGTTTATTTTGTTTAAAGTTCAGATGGGATTTTTGATTTCCTGCGCGGCATTAATTTGCAGTGCGCTGAGGACGCGTGAGCGGTGCGCAATTGCGCAGGCGTGCACCTTAGAGGGAACGTTGCTCTAACCACAAGGCCACTTAGCAGGTTTTTTAATGAATTAATAGATTATTAGAAAAAATAAAATGAATAGACAGTAAATAAATAAATCGAACTAAATAAAATCTTGCATAACTAATAGGATAAAAGTAAAATACAAATGACTTCAATAAAATAATTTATATCAGGTAAAAGCCAAATCAAAAATGTATAGTATACATATATAGTCATTTATTTTAGAACCAGAGGGATCCATATCACAGAAGAAATATGACATCGATAAAACGAAAGAAATACAAGCAGCTGAATGAAGAAAAAACTAAAGTCTAGAATTATAAAACGAAAGATTAGTTAAGCTTTACATTAAAAACATATGTTCTGTGTTGCAGAGAAAAAGCGTTACAGAGAGTCCTACATCAGCGATGATCTGGACTTAGAGCCACCAGGCAGCGAGAGCAGCCCCGGGTTGTCCCGCATCTCCACCAGCAGCTCGGGCATTGAAGCAGACGCTTGCCAGCCCAGCATCTCTGCAGAGATGACCTCCATGGAGGAGGAAGCAGAACAGAGAGGGGAGAAGTGTTCCAGCTCCGCAGCCAGCCAAGTCAGCTCGTCCACATCTGGCCTCGACAGCAAAGCCCAGACGGAGGATGAGGAGTGGCAAGAGGAAGGTGAGGAGTTAAAATTGATCTTTAGAGTGCTCGAATTTGTCCTTGGGATTTTTGATCTGGATACACACTCAGGAAATTCTCATCATTCCTTTGACTCTTTTGAAAATAAACCCAATGTGAAATATGCTCGGCACGCCGGATTTTGATACAGCCCACTATCGTTTTCTAGAAATGAAGGTCGATGTCAGACAGGAAGCTGTAGTTGATGATCCAGATGAGATGTTCCAGCTGGCTGATCTTCTTAAGGTTGTGTCTGTGGATAGCACACTCTCCTCGGAAACTCAATCACCAGGTGTGAATATTCAGGATTTGACTGTGTTTATTTCTTCCACTTCACTTTGCTCATTTTGTTAAACATTCTCTACAGAGAGCAAATTATACTCTGAAGATGAAGATGGCAGCAGTGTTCTTAAACAGGTTTGTCCCTTATTATCCTGTTAGATCAGGGGTGTCAAACTCGTTTTCATTGAGGACCACATCGCAGTTATGGTTGCCCTCGGAGGGCCACTTTTAACAATGAGTAATATATGAATATATATGTAATACATTAACAATATATTTTTTTACATAAGCTGCAAAAAAAAAATTAAATTTTACTTTAAAAACTGGCAGCTCAGTCACCAGAATTTTACAGTAAAAGCAGTGGGTTTTTTACAGCATATAAAAAAATGTAATAAATGAAATGGAATGGAAAAACAATACCACTGTTTTTACCGTAAAATGTTGTTTTAATGTTTTTTTTGTTTGTTTTTTAATGTTTTAGTGTCTTACTGTATATGGAAAAAAAACAGTAACAAAGTTGATTTTCCGGTAAAAAACTCAGCCGGCGGAATTTAACCGTAAAATCTATTGTCAATTTTACGGTCTACAATTTGATTGATAATTTGTTTTGAAATCATAAGTCAAGCAGATATTTAAGTACAGTATTTATCTTTATTTTAACAGAAAATATTCTTGGAATACATGATGATATAATATTTCAATTTTGATAATGTTGCATCTTAAAAGATATGCAATTGCATGCAGTACATGATTTTTAATGACAAAATGGAAAGAACAAATATGTTTAGTAAGAAAACATTAGTCATTTTATTAACGCATATTATTTGCAGGCTTTCGCGGGCCACATAAAATAATGTGGCGGGCCAGATTTGGCCCCCGGGCCTTGAGTTTGACACCTGTGTGTTAGATGCTGACTGACACATCTCTCGCATTTCTTCATCTTTCTCTTCAACTTTTCCTTTTGTTTTAGACGGTGGAAGCTCGGTCACATGCTTGTGTGGACCGGCACAGCCACAGTCTTGACGATGTTCGTTTGTTCCCACCTCAGGCACCCTTGGGGACCACACTGTCCACTGATTCTTCACACAGCTACACCTTCGGCCTCTCGGACACAAACTCAAAGGCGCTGGTGGATCATGACTATTACCCTTTTTTGCACTGCCATGCCAAACCTTCCTTCAACGGTCGCAGGTCTACCAACTGCTTGTCTCTGGACCTGTTGGCGGACGAGCAGTACTTGGAGTTTATTCTGTGAACATTTGTGCCATTTTTTTATGTGGCCAAGGTGACACAGACGGGACACCTCATTTCTAACTTGTAATTGTCTAAATGAAGTCACACAGACCACATTAAGCAACATTTCTTTGTAAACGGTGTATTTATTGATGATGTTCTATATTTTGTACATACATCTTGCACTATTTTATGATATTTCAGCTTCTCTGTGCAAAAAGTATTTCGATCAAGCGAGTGGTGTTTTTGTGTGTGTGCATGCAATCTCTTGAGAGGTTGCTATTGATGACAAAACAGGTTTCAATTTTGTTGATACGTTTCCATTTAACCTATTACTTTACTCCAGCAGAACACTTAAGATGAACTTTTTATTGGCTGAGAATATACAGTAGCCGCTCCTCATTTTTTTGTAATCATGTTATATTACATTCTCTTTTTGTACATTGTGTTCGGTCATGCTTTTACTATTATTCTGTCACAGCAGATGTAGCTACTGGTGTGGAAAACGGAACTCCTTCACAGCTCGTGAAGCATTCATCCAAAGTCTCTACGTGCTTAAACTCTTCGACTGTTTTTATGATTACAACAGCGTTCTTTTACAAAGGTCTATTTCTGTACGTTTATAATGAATCTGCAGTATTTTTTTATATTATGTAACCGCCAAACAAAGAACCTTTCTGTCAAGTTATTTTTGTTCCCAGGACATATTTTCACTGTTTTGTAAACTCTAATTAGTATGCAAAAGAACTGCAGGCAGCATGAGCTCACTGGGAAGGAATGTTAGTGATTAAACACTTAACTCAGTTCTGACAATGTATGAACAACCCGCTGGTTATTCCCAGCGTGGATGTATTTTTTTATTTTAAAACACTGTTTTTTAAGATAGAGAATAAATTTGACTACATTATAAATGTTCAGAATTGGACTTTATTTTTTTGTTACAGTAACTGTGACTAATATTTCCTTACATGTTTTTTGTTTATTTCAGTTTTTTGTAGGTCAGCTGTGGTATGCACAGAATGTGCCTCAATCGTATAATAGCAGACTGTGGGTACCTCTTTCATGTTTTTTATATTCATACTGGACACATTACTCTTTTATTATTGTCCCCACCAAAGATCTGCTGACCTTACATGGAGCCCACCCATAAATAGCTCTTTTTCCCCCAATTCTGGACAGCTCTGGTCATGTTATGGCTGTCTGTGAAGATGGGACCCCCAGGAGAACTTTCCAAACAAGGTCTTCTCCAATAGTCTCAGATGTCTTTAGATCAGGGGTTTCAAACTCATTTTAGATGGGGGGCCACATGGAGAAAAATCTACTCCCAAGTGGGCCGGTCTGGTAAAATCACGGTACGATAACTTAAAAATAAAGACAACTGTAGATTGTTTTCTTTGTTTAAAAATAGAACAAGCACATTCTAAAAATGTACAAATCATAATGTTGTTGGGGTTTTTTTACACTTACATGTTGCGGTTAATAGTATTCTATCTTTATTTGTTATTTATACTTTCTGAATAAATTATGTGATAATGTTCATCAGTCAACTCATTGGTGTTCATTTTCAATCTGTCAAGATAAAAAAAATATCCAAATCAAATTACAGGATGTTATTTATGTAGTTTGCTCATTTTCCTCGACCGGTGCACTAACATGTGTCTTGTTTTTTTACATATGTAGCATCATCTACAAAGAAAGAAAGCATTGCTATTGCGACATCTAGTGGACACATTTAGAACAGCAGTTTCTTTCATTCAAAAATTTCGGCTCATTTTTATACATAGCAAACTCATCCCGCGGGCCAGATAAAACCTGATCCGGCCCTCGGGCCGTACGTTTGACACCCCTGTTTTAGATGATTGTTATTAATTATATGCATAACATTGAGCATAGGTCTTTAACAGGGGGTCTGTGACCCCCGGGGGGTCCAAAGCTGTAATTCAGGGGGGGGCTGTGGAATTTTTGGTAGTTTTTTTGAAGAGATATAAATCAACAATTACATTATTCATTCATGTTAGCATTTCTAGTTGCCAGCTAATAATTAGTGCTCTAGTTGCCAACTAACGATTATCCTTTAGTTGTCAGATTGAGATTAGCGCTCTAATTGCCAGCGTGTTAGTTGTCAGTTAGTGATAAGCGTTCTGGTTGCCTGTTGGTGTTAAGCATGTTTTTCCGTGTTGGATGACAGCGAGCAGTGAGTTTTCTTGTTGTTAGCTAGCAATGAATGTCCTAGTTGTCAGCTTGCATTTGCCGCTTTAGTAATGTCAGCTTGCATTTGCCACTTTAGTTGCCAGCCAGCGATTAACACGCTACTTGTCAGTTATTTATTAATGCGCCAGTTGTCAGCCAGTGATTAGCGTGTCAGTTGTCAGGTAGCGATTAGCGCACCAGTTGCCAGCTAGCGATTAGAGTGCTAGTTGCCAGCTAGCTATTAGCGGTATAATACTGGTATGATTAGAATATTATTAGTATTGTACAATAACAAGATACCTACAGGACCAGGTTAATGTAAAAAAAACAGTCATCATTTTAAACAAGTTTTATAAGTAGCGGGGTCCTCACTCCTTCTCTTTGTCAGTTTGGGGATCCTTGGCCTGGAAAATGTTAAAGACCCTAACATAGAGACACTAACACTTATCAGACACTTCATTTGGTAGGCTAATAATATTATACAAAAGCTGCAAGTATAAGTATGTTTTGCTTTTAACTGTCATCTTTTTAAAGGCATTTTTCTTCTATACATACTCAACGTCGGGGGTCCCCAAACTTTTTGACTCGGGGGCCGCATTGGGTTAAAAAAATTTGGCCGGGGGCCGGGCTATGTATTAGACTTAGACTTAGACTTAGACTTCCTTTTTATTGTCATTCAAATTTGAACTTTACAGTACAGATAAGAACGAAATTTTGTTGCATTAGCTCATGGTAGTGCAGGATAAAAGAGCAATAAGGTGCAGATATAAATAAATAGATTACTGTACAGATAAATATATTGCACTTTTGCATGTGCATATATATATACATATATATATGCATATATATATATACAGTATACATATATATATATATATATATATATATATATATATATATATATATATATATATATATATATATATATTTATATTAGGGGTGTGGGAAAAAATCAATTCGAATCGATTCTCATTTTTTTTAAATTTTTTTTTTTTTTTGTTGTTGATTTTTTTAATTACTCAATCCAACAAAACAATACACAGCAATACCATAACAATGCAATCCAATTCCAAAACCAAACCCGACCCAGCAACACTCAGAACTGCAATAAACAGAGCAATTGAGAGGAGACACAAACACGACACAGAACAAACCAAAAGTAGTGAAACAAAAATTAATATTATCAACAACAATATCAATATTAGTTACAATTTCAACTTAGCAGTGATTAAAAATCCCTCATTGACATTATCATTAGACATTTATAAACAAAACAAAAAAAAGAACAATAGTGTCACAGTGGCTTACACTTGCATCGCATCTCATAAGCTTGACAACACACTGTGTCCAATATTTTCACAAAAATAAAATAAGTCATATTTTTGGTTCATTTAATAGTTAAAACTAATTTACATTATTGCAATCAGTTGATAAAACATTGTCCTTTACAATTATAAAAGCTTTTTACAAAAATCTACTAGTCTGCTTGCATGTCAGCAGACTGGGGTAGATCCTGCTGAAATCCTATGTATTGAATGAATAGAGAATCGTTTTGAATCGGGAAAATATCGTTTTTGAATCGAAAATCGTGTTGAATTGAAAAAAAAAAATCGATTTTGAATCGAATCGAGACCCCAAGAATCGATATCGAATCGAATCGTGGGACACCCAAAGATTCACAGCATTCATATATATATATATATATATATATATATATATATATATATATATATATATATATATATATATATATATATATATATTCCGAGTGCGATGATGTCACATTGTCGATGGTAAAATGCATTTTTAGACAATATGATTTGCCTGAGCGGCTAGCAGACACCGAGAGTAACAAGCGGTATGAAATAGATTAGGAAGGACAGATTTACAAAAATAATACATATATATATATATATATATATATATATATATATAAAAAATTTTTTTGTATTGTCACGCCAAATTCTTCCCCCTACAACCCCCCCCCCCCCCCCCCCCCCATATACTTCCGGGGCTGCGTCCAATAAAATTACAAAGTTGCCGGGGGTCCTTAACCGGCACGCGACTGTCCTGTTTCGCGCCTGTACAAAAAAAAAACAATAATCGATTTCTTCAGATTCCAGCAGCTGTCAAAGACAAAGTATCCTTCCAGGGACGGGCAGTCAAAGCCGAAGTGCTATCGATCGCTGTCAATGACGTAAGAGGAAACATGACCACGGAAGTAAATGGGGGGGGGGAAGTACATATTCCGTACAATTGACCGCTAAATGGTAACACCCGAATACGTTTTTCAACTTGTTTAAGTCGGGGTCCACTTAAATTGATTCATGATACAGATATATACTATCATATATACTATCATCATAATACAGTCATCACACAAGATAATCACATTGAATTATTTACATTATTTACAATCAGGGGTGTGGAGGGGGGGGGGGGGGGTAGGATATGGACAGCAAGTAGTGGACATATAGAGAGAGAGAGAGAGAGAAAGAGAGAGAGAGAGAGATCAGAAGGCATAAGAAAAAGTATCTGCATTTGATTGTTTACATTTGATTATTAGCAATCCGGGGAGGGTGTTAGTTTAGGGTTGTAGCTGCCTGGAGGTGAACTTTTAGTGCGGTTTTGAAGGAGGATAGAGATGCCCTTTCTTTTATACCTGTTGGGAGCGCATTCCACATTGATGTGGCATAGAAAGAGAATGAGTTAAGACCTTTGTTAGTTCGGAATCTGGGTTTAACGTGGTTAGTGGAGCTCCCCCTGGTGTTGTGGTTATGGCGGTCATTTACGTTAAGGAAGTAGTTTGACATGTACTTCGGTATCAGGGAGGTGTAGTGGATTTTATAGACTAGGCTCAGTGCAAGTTGTTTAACTCTGTCCTCCACCTTGAGCCAGCCCACTTTAGAGAAGTGGGTAGGAGTGAGGTGGGATCTGGGGTGGAGGTCTAGAAGTAACCTGACTAGCTTGTTCTGAGATGTTTGGAGTTTAGATTTGAGGGTTTTGGAGGTGCTAGGGTACCAGGAGGTGCATGCGTAATCGAAAAAGGGTTGAACGAGAGTTCCCGCCAGAATCCTCAAGGTGCTTTTGTTGACCAGAGAGGAGATTCTGTAGAGAAATCTCGTTCGTTGGTTAACCTTTCTGATTACCTTGGTTGCCATTTTATCACAGGAAAGGTTAGCCTCTAGAATGGAACCTAGGTAGGTGACCTCATCTTTCCTGGTGATAACAATGTCACCCCCTTTTATGGTGAAGTCATTGACTTTCTTAAGGTTGATGTGGGACCCAAACAGGATGGATTCTGTTTTACCCAAGTGTATGGATAGCTTGTTGTCAGCGAGCCAGGCGCAAGTTCTACAGAGTTCAGCACTGAGGATGTTCTCCACCTGTGACTTGTCCTTGCCGGATACCAGCAGGGCAGAGTCATCCGCAAACAAAAACAATTCACAGTCGTATGCCGATGACATGTCATTTATGTATATTAGGAACAGTAAAGGTCCCAATATACTGCCTTGGGGGACTCCACAGCTCACCGTGAGGGGGGGAGACACGGTGCCGTTCACCTTTACCACCTGCTCCCTCCCCTCCAAGTAAGTTTGCAATCCCGTATACAGTCCGGGATTGTGTGTGCTGCTGGTCCACTAATAGTACTAACCTTTAACAGTTAATTTTACTCATTTAAATAAAAGACATTATCTTTACCACACCAGGTGGTCAATTTAGGACTTTCCGCGGGTCGGATTTTGAACGCCGGCGGGCCGTATCCGTAGTTTGGAGAACCCCGTTTTAGTTATCAGAGAGAAGGTGTAACAATTGTGGGAGACGTATTACATTATGTAATTTACTTTTCCAATTTGTGCTTTACGTCCCCTAGTTGTTGTTTTATTATGAACGGACAAACTCTCACATCATTTGGTGACCGTTTGCCGATTGTTTGTCTTGTTGACTAAAAACACCGTCGTCTGTGTGCAGCCAGGAACTTCTCTCATCTCGCGATAGTTCAAAATGACGTATGCGGAAGTTTACAATCATCCCGTGTGAACGTGTCGCCGCAGTTAGAAAGGCCGGTTGCTAGCTTTACTTCTACTATGAATTCTGTTTTACTTAACGCAGTTTTGTCCACTTCTCCCGACTATGAGCCTCTCTTTGAGTCTCTCTGCTGGCCGGCTGACGTGTGGCCGGAGACGGAGCGTGTTGGGGCGCTGACCGCTTTCCTGGAAGGACTCGAAGACCTTCTCCTCCAATCAGATCGCAGCTTGTTGACGCCCGCGAAAAGACAATGTCTTCTGGACAGAACCGAGTCTATCCTTTGGTCGCGTTGTCTGCCTCTTCTCTCCAGAATATCAACAGAAGCGGAGGGTTCGCCGTGCAGGGAGCTGACCGCCGCTGTCTGCGGACTTGTGGCTGTCTGTGTCCGGCTGTGTGACCCGGCGGTGGCGGGCCGAACCGCCCAGGCGGTCCTGCCTTCGCTGCAGCTGCACGAAGAGGAGCAACTCAGTGTTGAGATTGCCTCTGACGTCATAATTGCCATTTTACCTTCTTTATCAGGAGACGACCACCTCACATCAAGCATCTTGTCATGTGCCTTGTTGGGCATTAGAACTCCTCCAGAGGGGTTGCTACCCCGGGTCACCGTCCGGCTCTTGTTGGCCCTGCTGGGCTGTTGCAGTGATGCTCGGCTCAGCATCCTCCTCCAGAAGATACTGACGGAGCTGTGCACCTGGCACGCCTTGGAGCGCACACCTGCGGTAACCGAGCGCACGCTGCTGTTTTTGACTGCCCTGTCTGACCACTTGCTGGCCGCCAGCGAGCCGGATCCTCGTCCCTGCCTCCGGTTCTGGTGGGCGGTTCAGGATGGACTGATCCACAGAGACAACGTGTCCCGCAAGAGAGCCTTGTACCTTCTCAAGAGGTGTGTGGCCTCGTCACAGGAACAGGATGTGGACTGCCCTCGATCACAAGGTAAAATGTTCCACTTGGGCCAAGTTTGTCTACAGTTTGACCCTGGAACCATACTTGCCAACCCTCCCGATTTTCCCGGGAGACTCCCGAATTTCAGTTCCCATCCCGAAAATCTCCCGGGGCAACCATTCTCCCGAATTTGGGGACGTGCCTTAAGGCACTGCCTTTAGCGTCCTCTACAACCTGCCGTCACGTCCACGTTTCCTCCATACAAACAGCGTGCCGGCGCAGTCACATAATATATGCGGCTTTTACACACACACAAGTGAATGCAAGGCATACTTGATCAACAGCCATACAGGTCACACTGAGGGTGAACGTATAAACAACTTTAACACTATTACAAATATGCGCCACACTGTGAACCCACACCAAACAAGAATGACAAACACATTTCGGGAGAACATCCGCACCGTAACACAACATAAACACAACAGAACAAATACCCAGAACCCCTTGCAGCACTAACTCTTCCGGGAAGCTACAATATACACCCCTCCTACCACCAAACCCCGCCCACACACCTCAAACCCCCCGGCCCCATCTCCCAAATTCGGAGGTCTCAAGGTTGGCAAGTATGCCTGGAACAGATGAATAGTATTAGCTGTATTTCCATCCATCCATCCATTTTCTACCGCTTGTGCTGGAGCCTATCTCAGCTGCATACGGGCGGTAGGCGGGGTACACGCTGGACAAGTCGCCACCTCGTCGCAGGGAGATAGACAGACAACATTCACACTCACATTCACACACTAGGGCCAATTTAGTGTTGCCAATCAACCCATCCCCAGGTGCATGTCTTTGGAGGTGGGAGGAAGCCGGAGTACCCGGAGGGAACCCACGCAGTCACGGGGAGAACACGCAAACTCCACACAGAAAGATCCCGAGCCCAGGATCGAATCCAGGACCTTCGTATTGTGAGGCACACGCACTAACCCCTGGTCCACCGTGCTGCCTAGCTGTATTTCCAATGGAGAAAATTGCAACAAATCAAATACCCCCCAGCAGATCCAAACAAATTGTGTACAACCTTAGAGACTCTGCTCTACTCAGGGGCAGAGCTACATGGGGAACTGGAGGGGCGGCCCCGGAGCAGGGACGTGGCAGAGCAGGGCCCCTCACCCGTTTTTTATTGCCGCCAATAAAAGAGCTAAGCGTGCGTGGGCTTAAAGGTTGCAGTCAGGATGAATCATCATTGCTAAAAACTTTTTAAGACTTGACTTTCGACGATTTTTCCAGGGTGTACCCCGCCTTCCGCCCAAATGCAGCTGAGATAGGCTCCAGCACCCCCCGCTACCCCTAAAGGGACAAGCGGTAGAAAATGAATGGACTTTAGTGGTTTAGTTGGTGTTGTGCTGTATAACTGGCTTTATTTTATTTTCACTCTCACATTTGACTTTGCGAGGTGCAATTTTACAAGTGGATAGACCAGGGGTGTCAAAGTCAAGGCCCGCGGGCCGGATCTGGCATCATCTATGGCCCCCGGGATGATATTTGATTAGTATTAGAACCGGCCCGCAGGCCACAGCCGCCTGCTGCTGTTTTGCACACACCAATACTCCATCAGTGTTGGCGCTAAGAATTTTCAAAATAGGGTTCCAGGGACCCCATCAAGTCATAAAAACGGGGTCCCACAGTAAATTTTTGGGGTCCCACTTTTTTGTAACCGTTTTGAAAACAAATGATAAATGTATGCATTATCTTATGTCTCACATTCTATATTGTGTTTTGGAAAAAGTTTGTCATAAACGTTAATTAATTAAAAAAATAATACAAAAGAAATCAAATTTGTATGCATATGTAAATGTATTCAGTTATAAACATTCATTCACTTTCTTCTTTCCTTCATGGATCTAAA
This sequence comes from Entelurus aequoreus, assembly GCF_033978785.1. Lineage (NCBI taxonomy): Eukaryota > Metazoa > Chordata > Actinopteri > Syngnathiformes > Syngnathidae > Entelurus > Entelurus aequoreus. Next base: position 22,056,352 of record NC_084739.1, read on the forward strand.
CTTTACTGCTGCCGGTATTTTTTTCTATATTTTACTTGTAATATTTTCAGAATGTGTATGTTCTATTTTTGGCCAAAGTAAGACAAAGAAAACAATTTGAAGTTGTCTTTATTTTTTAGTTTTAATGCCATGATTTTAATAGTCCGGCCCGCGTGTGCACAGATTTTCCTCCATGCGGCCCCTGAACTAAAATTACTTTGACACCCCTGGGATAGACGATATTGTCTACAAGTGTATTCCTGGTAAAATCGTCATGAACCGTCCACCAATGTCAATGGTGACTTGTCAACAGAATACAAGCTGGGTGAGCATTTTCACTACGAAGTTAAAACGAGTGGCAACTCATATAAACATAAAAGTGGAGAAGCAAGGCTGTGTTGAGTTTTTCCTACTGTGTTGAGCGGAACAAAACCAGGTCGCTAGCATGAGCAGCGAGTATACTGACTACCGAGCTAAAATCCCGGGCTATATCGCAGGGTTTAAAGGGCCTGGTCATGTGCCCTGCCTCTGGCCTGGCTCTGATTTGTTCTGCTGCTGGTTCTAATCATCACTTGCACCCTGGTGGATACCCTGTGTTGGTCTACAAGCAATGCAATACGTATTACTTTTTGTAAGGGCATAACTAAAACAGTATAGCACAGGGGTGTCCAGAATGAGCTACTTAGTAGCTCACCAAAGGGTCAAAAAATATGTGCCTAAACTTTCAGTACTTGTATAACTGTTAAATTCATACATTATAATTCTATTAAATTACAAATTATCACAAAATAGCACAAAGAGATGCTTCAAATTAAAGTGCATTTTTAATGTTGCCAATCATCCATCCATACGTTTCCTACCGCTTGTCCCTCTCGGGGTGACGGGGGGGCTGGAGCCTATCCCAGCTGCACTCCGGCAGAAGGCAGGGTACACCGTGGCCAAGAAATAGGGCTGACAATTTAAAGTGTTAACGCATGTGATTAACCACAAAAAATTATCCCATTAATCATGTATTAATGCAGAATAATCTCGCAATTTGCCCAGAAGACTTCAACTGCTGTGCTTGGTAGAAAATTTTGCTTGGAATTACACCCCCGATAAGATTACATTATACTGTTGTTAGCAAGTTTTAAACCAAATTAATTTTGTACATTCAAAATAAATTTTTAACAAAAATGTTTGTTTATGGCATTCTGGCATTTTAATAGGTCTTGTGACAAAATATTTAAGTAATTTATTGTGATCACGTCTCAAAAGTGTGATTAATCAGATATTTAAAAAAAATAATAATTTCACAGCAATAAAATAAAACACACAACATAACTCTATTAGTGCTTTGAGTAAAACTAAAATAGAAATTAATGCATACTGAAATACAAGATGGAGATGAACAAACAAAGTTGTTGATATTGATATGAAATATGAGTTGTGGATATCAATGTTTACAGTTTTTAATGTTGTGACAAGAAAAAATGTATTCCCTTTGTTTTGGGTTGAAATAAGCCATAAAAATAAATTTTACAAAAATTATTAGACCTCTGCGATTTTCATTTTGTAAAAGTAGCTCCTCAGAATAAAAAAGGTTGGCGACCTCTGGTGTAGCTTTTGTACCGAATGGTGTGATTCACTTTCTTTATCTCATTGAAGAGTCTGGTGAGGAGGTCTTGTTCAAATGGACTCCGAAAAACAGCAAGATGCTCAGAGAGTTCTGGGAGGATTATGTGCTGGTGATGGAGACTTTGGAGGAAAATCAGGTTGGTTGTTCATTAAGTTCAAGGTTCATCACTATGGTAAAAGTACTGATGAAATTACGTGTTGTTCTCCATTTGCAGGTCCATGTTGTCCGACCAGTTCTGAACAGAATAGACTCACTCATTCAAACAACAGAAAAAGAAGGTATTTACATTGGTTTTGGACGATATTCTGTATACATAATTTTTTATACTATTAGTATACATAGAAAATGCTTTCATTTGTCACTCACAAAAGAAAACTGCTATATTGACAGATGCTGCCTTGTGGGTTAGCAATGCTACAACCTCATACTAGTAGTAGTTAGAAAATAAATAAATCAACTAGCCTGGGAGCTAATGCTAATAATCCCTCCACCCCCATTATAGGGCCTGAAAATATATTTTTGCTTTAATTTTAGTGAGTTCACATGCATATTATTTGCACATTTAACCTTTGGCTTTAATCCAAATAGTTAAAAGTACAGTTTACAAAAATTCTATATCTACATTGTCTGTCCTGAAGCATGTTATGCACTGCTGTGCAACTATTCCAATGTCTTGTACTGCAAACGACTTTCAGTAGCCTATTCTATCTAGCCTGTTCTATTTTCTAGTCTCATATCAGGACTATTCCACTGTAATGTTGCAATGTTTTATTTGTTACACCCTATTTGTATATTGTGTCTTGTTGTGTTAGGTCAGGACCTATTCCACCCTTCATGGCTGCTGTGTGTTTACCAGCGGATGTTCCACAGTGAGAATAAAACCTTAATGAAGGCAGGAGTGTGTCACTTGCTGGAACTCCAGGTCCTCCAACAGCCAGCGTTTGCTTTGGCTTTTTCTCAGGTGAAGGTCCATGCATGCCTCACTTAACTTGACTCACTGTCCGCTTTATTCATTTTGTTTTCTTTTTTTTCTTGGTTTGATTTGATTACACAGTTTATTACTGGCCCCTTCATAGATGTCCTGTCAGAAATGTCACTCTACTGCAAGTAAGGTTCTAAAACCACCAAGTAATATGTTTGAAGCAATTATAATTGCAATATGATCTAATTAACTACTCTACTTTCCTGCAGGGCACCTGGCCAGAGTGTTGGAGCATGTCCCGAGCTGGCAATTAAGCTCCAAATCTTCTTGAAGAACTTCTTCAGCAGCCTGCCAGCAGAGGACAAAGGTGCAATAACTCATTTAGGATTTGGCTCAGAAATATTTTCCTTTGTTAATGATGTTTGTTGTTTAGGTCGTGTGTTGCTGCAGATGATCCAGCAGCTGGGCTCGAAGCATTGGTGTGCAGTGCCTCTCTTGTTCCTCTCTCAGGCCCTGTCAAACCTTGCACCAAACCCAATGCTGGGGATAGACGGGCTCACTTCCCTCAGGTTAGCACCAAATTATGAATGATATCTTTTTTCGTGTTAGTGTGCCCTCTCACTGTGGTGTCAAACACAGGGAGGTGCTGCGCTGCACCATGATCACACATCAAGTCCTCCTGAGAGGTGCTGCTCAGTGCTTCTTACTTAAGAGCGCCCTCTGTCTCATAGATGTGGTAAGACACACATTGTGTTCAATTGTGCATGCACCTGGGATAGGTTGATTGACAACACAAAATTGGCCGTAGGGTATGAAAGTGAGTGTAAATGGTTGTCTGTCTATCTGTGTTGGCCCTGCGATGAGGTGGCGACTCTTCCAGGGAGTACCCTGCCTTCCACCCAAGTGCAGCTGGGATAGCAGTGTATTTTTTTCAGTAACGAGTAATCTAAATAATTACTGTTCCCACTGTTGCAACACCGTTGCCGTTACTGAGAATTTGAAGTGGCTCGTTACTACAGTTTGGTTGAATGAAGCGCAACGTGTCTGGTTTCGGCCACACATCAGCTGCCTAGAGAGGGCAGGGGTGGGGATGATGACACAGTTGTAAATACCGATAGGCTGATGATGATTGGCTGGGTGGGCGGATCATGCCAGTGCTCACGCTGTCTCACTGCATGCACTGACTGACACACAAAAAGACCCGTGACAATTGCAACGAGCCGGAGCCAGGGAAATTCAAAGGTTGCGTTTTCAAACTGGAAGTACCCTCAGTAGTTTTCGCTCATTGAAATTAAAGGCAAAAATGTTTATGTAACATGCATGCTATGTCCAGGAAAAAAGCGTGTATCTACATCTGCCTCAAGCAACTTGAATCACACCTCACATCAACACATGTCAACATGACACTTGCTGCTGCTGCTATCCCAACCCCATATCCAAATGCTGCCATTTTTTAAAATCAGATTCATCACAGTTTGGAATTTGGATTAATCATGAATAATCACAGATGATTACTCGCTTGCAATATGAAAATTAGCTTAAATATATGAAAAAAATATGAAAAAAGACCCTAACATTTGTACATAAATGCAATTTTATTGTCAGAATGTCCTTCAGGAATGTTTTTAAAAATTTTACTTGAATCTATCATCTATTTGCCCAAAACTTGGTAACATTTTTGTGTTTAAAAAAAATAAAATATTTCAGGCTGTGTTTTGCTATACAGAGAATTGCACAACTTAAAGGCCATATGTTCTTTTGTGTCTTTTTATCTAAGTTTTGGGTTTTGTACTTTCTATATTTAATGTTGTTACTTTACTGAATATTATTTTTTTATACCTTTTTATTGCTATGCATATCATATGGAACATTACAATCTACTGAGTTCAGATAAATGCCAAATGTTCTAAAATATTGAACATAGTGTTGTTATTCTTCAATCAGTTAACACAAACATCTTTGACGTAAAAGATGTTATCGAACGTAATAGCGTATAAAATTACAAAATGAAAAGTAACGTCACAGTTCCTTTGCTAAGTAACTAATTACTGTTACAAAGAGGTAACTGAATTACTAACTCAATTACTTTTTGAGAAAAGTAATTTGTAACTAACTAATTACTTTTTTAAGGTAAGATGACCAACACTGCACGCGACCCCAAGAAGGACAAGCGTTAGAAAAAGAATGGATGGATGCAATTTAAGCTCTGCATGTTTTCTTACACCTAAAAACACATCACATCAATTATAAAGGACTTATGATGATTTTAATCTACTGTATATCTAAAATACTTCCTTGTGATCTAGATAATATGTATTTGATATCCTGTACATTTTGTGTAAATTTTGCTCCACTGTCACATTTATAACCTACTTTCTGCATATGTCTTCAAGAAGTTCATTTGTGTAGGCATTCCCAGAATGCAAATAAAACCATGTCCCACCCTCTCCAAGTTTTAGACCTTATCTTTTAAAATGTACACTGTTAAATGTATATCTTTAAGACGAATGTCACCGCTATATTTTTTTTCGGACATGGTTGAAAATAAACTTTATAAAAAGTATATAGAATCTCCCGGTCACAACATTTGGTAAGTTTCCACACTCTCCGATTGATACAGCACTGCATAAAAAAAGCTGCCTTTGCAGCATTTTGTATGTCGGTGTTATTATGCGCATGCCAAGATTGTATGAAAATAACACTTTAATCTTAACCTTATGTTTCCTTAAACTCAGATGGCCTCATACGGAGGTCCTCCCCCTCTGGCTGATAGCTTTACTTAATGTTCGTCCACCACACTGTGATGTCACAACATAGCCAGACTGCAAAACTCAGCGGGAAAAGGCATTCAAAACTGCGTGTAAGCTCACGCCAAAATGCATGAACTTTATGATTTCATGCATTGGCATTGTTTAACATGGGCATCCAACATTGTAACAACACATTTATAAGATAGAAAAGACGAAAATCATCCAAAGGTCTCCTTTAAAAATGTCAGGAGTTCGTCCATTTGCAGTGAGAACAGATAAAGTACTATCTATCTATCTGTTCTCACTGCAAATGGACGAACTCCATAAAATGGTTTTAAAGCAGTCCAACTTAATGCCTTACAATAAAAATACAGATAGATGTCATTTTATACTTATACTTCCAGAGCACGGTGACCTTAGATGACGTCTTTACCTTCCTGGCCAATTTTCGGGCAGATGAGTCGCTATGTCGAGGGACGAAGCTTTGGAATGAGGTATGATGCATTTGCATGAGGTGCTCACATAAAGTTTATACAACTAACTATATGCCCCTATTTGTGTGTTGCAGGTGTGTGTGTGGCTTTTAAGCAAGGAGGGCAGCTTCAAACCTATGCCAACTAATGGTAACACTGATGCCACAGGCAAGGACAGCGTGAAGGCCTACACTCAAGGCATAATACACAGCTTTGTAAGAGTTCCACCATGCACAGGTAATCTTAGAAGGAATCTAATCTGTAGCAAAACCTCTGCTTTTTAAATTTTAATCAGTTGACACACTCCATAGATCAGAGTGAGAGCTTACCTGACCCCAAAGATGCCGACAAGTTGGCCATGTCCATTCTACTTTGCACTGATGTGAACAGGAGTCGGCCCGGAGCAGACATTGGCCAAGACCTCCAGCTGTTATTGTTTCCTTTGCTGGAGACGCTGAGCCGGGTCAGCACGAACCTTTACCTTCCTCTGAGGAAGGCTGACAAGAGCTTGCAACTAGTTTTGCGACTGCTACAACTCACAGGAACGCCGAAAGAATGTGGTTTGTATTAATAACAGATTTACAATACAAAAATACATATACAACTGTTAGACATTGTAGTAAAATGCATTGCATGTTACTGTTACATGCATTTCAATAAATTAGAATATTGTGCAGAAGTTATTTGATTTCAGAAGTTCTGCTTTAGACTAAGGTCAATTAAAGGCTTGACATTGTTTTGCAGTTTCTGATTATAGCGTAAGGAAATAGGCTACAATATTGAACATTTGGATTATTTTTTGGATTTTATGGGATACTAAATTTGGGTTTTTATTAGCTGCAAGCTATAATCATCACAACTATTAGGAAATACATTATTGAACTGTTTGTTGCCTAATCTATGAAATATAAGAGTTGCACTTTTTAAATTGAACTACTGAAATAATGTACATTTTCAAATAAATTTGTATTTATTAAAATGCCCGTACTGCAATATACTGTATGCAGTACAGTATAACGCAGATAATCATACACACTTTTGACACCCATTGTCAGTGGTATTCATTTAACTACGGTATATGTTTGTTGTTGTGGTTGTAGTTAGTGGTACAGTATATAACTGCATCATACGGAGGTGTGTTTCTGATATTTGAATAATTTCAGAACAGAATCATTCTGCATTTCATATTATTAATTCAATCAGTGGAATAAACTGCATTCTAAACATCCTCAACTAAAACAATCATCAGCAAATCGCACGTTGAATTTCAGAAATGGCGATAAATAATGTGATTCAATGCATTTTACTGTATGCCGTGGAAATGTGCATAATTATTTCAAAAATATGTCAGATTCTTGTCTTCAATTTGGAAAAGTAATACTGATATACCTAACTGCTATTGAAAGACTTAGCGGAGTGTCACTTTAAGTATTTCTGCTCTGCTTTTTACAGTGGATGATGTTACGGCTGCTTTGAAGAGGCTCATTTTTCAACACATAGATCCAATCCAGGAGTTCATAGTGAGGCGTCTGTGTGGGGAGCTTCAGGAGGTAAACAACAAAATCTCCCGTCAACAAGGATAGTTGATACAACCGGATGTCACTGTGTATTGCAGTTGTTTGATGTGGAGAGAGCAGATCTCTATTTGAACGTCCTGAAGCAGCTGGCCATCCACACTTCTAATATTCAGCAAGCTTCCTTCCCTAAACTCATCAAGCATAGTCTAAGCATCCTGCAAAAACCAACCCAGCAGGTTGACACTAAAATATAATTGTTTGCATTTAACTTACACCTTTGTTTTGTTGCTCAGCTATTATCCTCCTCTTTCCGTTAGATTCCCTCTGTGGCAAGCCAGGTAGCTAAAGCTGTTGCTATGGCGTCTCTTGCCACAGTATGCGGTCTAATTGAGCTTCGAGCAATTGTCATGGAGGCCGACACCTTATCTCTTCTGAAACAACTGAACGAGCACTTTTACAAGGCAGCACCAACTTCCTGGCAGAGTCCTTCACCTTGGGGGTGCCTCAGCGAGCGCCTTTTGAAACCTCACACAGCAGGCAGCTTGAGGTCAGTGATATTGTGAACAAGTTACCCAACACCAATTCGGGATGCAACAATCAACCGGTTTTACTATTAACCGTGATTAAAAACATCCACTGTACCGGCTGTTTCAGTCCTCCTCGCTTGGACATTATGCTGGTATGTTATTTTGTGAAGTAAATTATATTTATATAGCGCTGCTGCTCACTGCTCCCCTCACCACCCAGGGGGTGAACAAGGGGATGGGTCAAATGCAGAGGTTAATTTCACCACATCTATTGTGTGTGTGACAATCATTGGTACTTTATTACTCAGACTATAATTGTACAGTCAAACTCTTATATTCTTGGCATCCCTAACACCATTGTTGACTGCCTGTTGGATAAAAGTGAAGAAACCTTTCTTTCTTAGTGTTGAAGGTGGACAAGGTCCTCTTCTGCAAGATTGGGGACGCACATCTGCCTACTTCATGCGAAACCGATGGATTTGCCTTAGTCTCCTGATAAAGACCGCCGGGATGTTGTCCGAACTCCACACAAACAGAGATGCTTTAGCGGCCGCTCTGACCTGCAGCGTGGAGGCTCTGACTCTGCTACCCAGTGACCTTGTGCTGCCTGTATTTGCCTTCATGGAGACGGTGCTGCCACAAGTGAGGCCTCGAGTCACAATACATTTGACAGGAGGAGGTGTCTGGTATTAAAGTGTGTTAATGCGATCCCAGTTAGTGCAAGAGGAGGAGGCCCTCTGCGTGGAGGCCTTGAGTCGGACCTGGGAGCTGGTGCATGGGCTCAGCAGTAACGCTCATGACTTCTGGCCTGCCCTCAAAGGCTTCATTTCGCTGGCCTTCCACAAAACACTTCTGCTGCTCACAGACCAAGAGGCCCCCGTGCTCACAGCAGCCATGAAACAGGTGATCACAAAGTCCCATGAGAGTTTTTTTTTAAGCAAATTACTTGAATAATGCAAGTTTGGTGTTTTTGTGTAGATTGCAACTAAACTCATGGAATTGTCTGAGTCCAAGAATGGTGTTTTTAGTGTGCTTTTGCAACACTGCTGTCACACATGGTTGCCCACTCGTGACCCAGATGACGATGTCTTCTCCAGTGTTTTTAGTCACATCAACATCCCAGCTGAGGCCTGCGTCTATGGCCCCGTGTTCAGGAGAGATCAGCGGTAACTCTCAGCACTTTAACACCCCCTCAAATTGTAGCTTTATTAAAAAAACTGTTACTGTCTTCCAAAGTCTTGTTCAAGATGTCCACACATATGTGGAGCAACTGGATGGAGAATGTGCCGCCAATGCTGTGGTTGCCAGGTGAGGCGATGCCATTTTATGACTCAGGATGGGCATGGATTATTGATTCATAAATAAAATGCGAGAACTTAAGTATGTTAAGGGTGAAGTCCTCCCAGGTTCTTTTGTTCTGTTCTTGTCTGAATAAGGCGATTAGACTAGAATTGAAGATAAACTATTTATTCTACAAATGGAGTCCAGTGAAACACAAAAGTTAACCTAAGCGTGTGTTTTGGACACACACACACAATGATCCTCTCTTGTTTCATCTTGTTCCTGACACCTATTCTCACCATCCAAACCAGATAAGATACTATTTGTGTGTATTTGCTCAGATAAATCACAGGGGGTACTCATGTTTTGTCTTTGAACATAACTAAGTGAATAGCGAGTGAGACTCCATATGCTTTTCACTGTGCTTTAAACAATGACAAAGCCATTTAATCCCACTTAATTCAATCTGGTTTGGAGTCAAATATATTTAAAGAGAAAAATAATTGCTGTCTGCTATTTAAACTGTTTCTTTCCCATTAGCTTCTTGTGACCATAGTTAGACCAAACCCATGTTTAATCAATGAATGTTACATAGAATATACTGTCTTATAGAGCAATTATTTCAAATGTGTTACAACATAATGGGATGATTGAAACTAAGTATTAAGACCATTTCTTTAAATGCCCATACCTAGTTTTGAGTCCAGATCCTTTTTTAGTATTGCCTCTAGATGTTTCTATGCTGAACCACTGCCTTTGTCTTCCAGTGACAACAGAGATGATCAGCTACCTCGCATGTATGCACTTGCTTTCCTCAGTTGCCTTGACCCCTCTAATCAACAGCATGAGAGGCTGATGGAGAAGCTTGTTGTCACTCTCCTAGAAAAGGTAACTTACTCCAAACTCTGTTTTAATAGTTATGGTATTTGTTGCATATTTCATATATAGTGTACAAGTTACAATAATTTAAAGTGGTACATTGCTTAACACCCAATAGACCTTCATTGTTGACCAGCCAATCAGAGCAGGGGATTCACTCTTTAATTTGAATGGTACCAAGGTGCTAAACACTTTTTTTTTCAACCAACATATTAACCACGTCAAATGTGGAAAGGCAACTGTACTGCCAGAGTCGTCACAGCTAAGAAAATGATTTACAACCAATTGAATCACACCTGACACAAACATTGGGAAACTTTCTCTCCAGGACAAGAACACGTCAAAATCAGTTCGCATCTCTAGTAACTCCCTACAACATCGTGTGAAAAACAGAGTATGGCAAACTGTACTGCTGCTTCTTCCCAAATTTAAAGAGGTAAATCACTGACATTTTAGCTTTCACACCTGACACCAAGCAAGGAATAACAACTTGTGTGTTTATGCACACAGGAGTTTGTCACCTCTATACTGAACAAGGTCTTTGAGGCTGGCTTCTGCAGTAACCAGGCTTCAGTCAAGTACCTGATCGAGTGGATGATTATTTTGGTCCTTGTCCATTATCCACAACACATAGACAGGTTTTGGGTCTGCTTTAATATGGTGAGCTCCTCCATTTTTTATGAATACCTACGATATGGTTTGTTTTGGACATGTTTAATAAGTTACATTGTGAAACATCATGTTTACACTTGCGCAATTCAACATTTACCAAAAGATTTAGCACTCTTACCTCTATATTTTTTAGTAAAAAACACTATTTCTTTTAAGCACTATAGCTTGCGACCATTTTCCTTATTGGAATAAAGTTTAAGTTTATTTGATAGTATATATCTGTATCATGAATCAATTTAAGTGGACCCCGACTTAAACAAGTTGAAAAACTTATTCAGGTGTTACCATTTAGTGGTCAATTGTACGGAATATGTACTTCACTGTGCAATCTACTAATAAAAGTTTCAATCAATCAATCAATTAAGGGGACCTACAATGAGTTACACGTTTTCTGACTGAATGTTGTGGCAATGTTGGATATTCATGTTGAACATTGCCCAAGCATCAAATTGTAAGATTCATGGATTTTAGCGTGAGCTTGCACGCAGTTTTAGATTCCTCCGGTTGCGGGGTCTTGCAGTCTGGCTACTTTGTGACATCACAGCAAGGTGGATGTACTTATTTGGGCATTCAGTAAACGGCTCTGCTTCAGGCAGTGAGAAAACACAAAAAAGGTATTATTTTTATCTAATCTTGGCATGTGAATAACAACACTTCATGTGTGACATGCAGTGACATAAATGATGCTAAAAGCAGCTGTTTTCAATGCAGATATATATCAAGATATATGTTTAAAAGTGTGCATTTAAAAAAATAAATTCCAATCATTTTGGAGAAGGTGGGACGTGGTTTCATTTGCAATCTGGTAACACTTCCACAAACTAATATCTTGCAGACAGACTCAAAAAAACGGCTTATAAATGTGACTGCAGAGCAAAATATATGAAAAGTTTACAACAAAGCATATCCAATACACATTATCTAGACCACAAGTAGGTGTTTTACATTTTAAATAGAATCATCATCATAGATCCTCTTAAAAAAAAAGCCATGACCACTCTCTGTTTCGGAAATTTAACATTAGTGGTGTCTGATGTCTATATTGTATATTAACTATTAGGATCTTGTGCAGCAACATGAAGGAAGCAAAACAGGCATCTGCACCTTTCTGGCAGTCTTGGTGCATTTCTCCGTCATTGTTCCAAAACTTAAGAACCCAGTAAGACATCTTCAAACTGTCGCTTCTCTTCTTGAATAACTTAATACTCCTCATAACACTTGCTTTGTTGTTAAGGATGTGCAGTTGGCCAAAGCACTGGATGTCGCTCTGCAGTGGTGTTTCCACAATAACTTCAGCGTGCGCCTGTATGCCCTGCTGGCCTTGAAGCGGGTTTGGAGCTTGATAGAGGCCAGAGGAGAAGATGATGGTCTGAGGGGGCTGTCCACTGTTGTCAAAGCCTGTCTGCACCAGACTGAGGCCTTGAAGAACACGGGGTGAGAAGACAGGCACTTAAGCAGCAAAGTGGAATATGATGTTAATACTGAAAACACATGCCCTAACATTAAGGAATGCCAACAAGAATTGGACCAGGATTCAAGAGCACTTTTTCTTTTGTGCCTTTGATCCAATAAGGGATTACAGTATTGAGGTAGGTGTGTGCAAAATTGTGCTTAAAGAATGACTCATGCATCAATAAACATAACACTTAGACATTTTCTCTTTTCCTAGACAATATTTTACACATTCCCTAGTCTGTCAGGGTTGGCTGATGATGAATGGATTCCACCCTGGAAGCTAGAGAAGCTATCATGGGTTTCTCAAGTCCCTCCTTTGAGGAATGCTGCTCCTCAAATGAGCCGGCTCCAGCCTGGAGACTGGATCCAGCAAGACAAAAGTACAGTTCTACATGCAACAACAGCATCCAAGGTCAAACATTTTAATAGGATTTTATTTCACATTCAAAATGTTGTGTCTCACAGGCGAGGAGGATAAGGAGGATCGCTGGGCTGAGGTGCAAAAGAAGATCACCCCCTGGAGGTTGGACATCCAGGACCAGGATCCTGATCTCCAGTTGGTTCCACAGCAGAGAGTCGCTCGTGTGGGCAAACAGCACGGCGCCCTGTTGGTGGTCGCCTCACTTATTGACAAACCCACAAACTTAGGAGGTCATAATAGACACACTAGCTCACGCTGAATTTCTCTTTAATTTTGGGAAATCACATTAATACAGCACACATGTGACAAAACACCTTTGAAATATGGTTTTCTGCGTGGTTACAGGTTTGTGCCGGACCTGTGAGATCTTTGGTGCCAGTGCATTGGTGCTGGACAACCTTCGCCACATTACTGACAAACATTTTCAGTCCCTCAGTGTTTCATCTGAACTTTGGCTTCCCCTTCTGGAGGTGAGGCACATTACACTGTAGATACTCAGTGGCCAAATTAGATACACTGTGAGTCTTTGTAACTTGTCACATGTTTATATGCCTCCCATTGTCTAAATTGAATGTGTTTACTCATTAGGTGAAGCCGTTGGAGCTGGCAGACTTCCTGCAAGTAAAAAAGAGACAGGACTACTGCATTGTTGGAGTGGAGCAGACTGCCAACAGTCAGAACCTTCAGGACTTCCACTTCCCTGAGAAGACACTGCTACTTCTAGGGTATGGTGCTATAGACGAGAAGTTTTTTTGTTTGCTTGAGATAGGTATATATATATATATATATATATATATGTATATTTATATATATATATATATATATATATATATATATATATATATATATATATATATATATATATATATATATATATATATATATATATATTTATTTATGGTATATATATATATATATTTTTTTACATTTATTATTATTTTTTTTATGGTATATATATATATATATAAATATATATATATATATACATATATATATATATATATATATATATATATATATATATATATATATATATATATATATATATATATATATATATATATATATATATATTATGGTATACCGTAATTTCCGGACTAAAAGCCGCACCTTACTATAAGCCGCACCAGCTAAATTTAGGGGAAAATACAGATTGCTCCATATATATGCCGCACCCGACTATAAGCCGCAGGCGTTTTGATGTGTAATTACCGTAGTATATAGGGGTTCCTGCTACCACGGAGGGGATTGTCGGGACAGAGATGACTGTTTGGGAACGCAAAGCGTCCCATTTATTAACAATAAATCTTTCAATCATTCAATCAAACTTTCACATCTTTGACATGGCGAACAGCATTCGTGCAGAGTACAAATAATACAACGGTATTACCGGTAGTCAGTCTTTAATCATTGTGTCATCGTCTTCCTCCTGCGTACTAAAACCACCAAAATCCTCTTCGTCGGTGTCGGAGAAGAACAGGTCCAAAATCGCGTCGTCAGCCAAGTCAAGGGTACGTGCAGCAGCTCTATTTCCTTCTTTGACAGCCAGATCGATTGCCTTTAACTTAAAAGCAGCATCATATGCACTTCTCCGTTTGTTTTCCATATTGAGGGTGTTTGCATGAACACTTCCTTTGCGCAAACTGTCGCTGACGCTCTCCTACTCTTTGTTTTGCTCTCGTTACCTGGCGCCAGATGTCTGCCTCGGTCTCGCGCATCCTCGGTAGTGCGCGCCCCTGGTTACCGTAAGCCGTAAAAAAAGCCGTAAAAAAGCCGCACCGTCGTAAAAGCCGCAGGGACCAAAACGAGGGGAAAAAGTAGCGGCTTATAGTCCGGAAATATATACAGTATATACTGTGTATATACTGTGTATATATATATATATATATTGCGTATATATATATATATATATATATATATATATATATATATATATATATATATATATATATATATATATATATATATATATATATATATATATATATATATACCATAAATAACTAGCCGGGCACCTGCCAATGTCTGTGGCAATGACTGCATCAGTGCATCACAATGTTTATTGTAGGTTAAGTTTGTCAAAGTTATTCCAATTCACTATGTAGAGCAGACCTGGGCAAATTAAGGCCCGGGGGCCAAATGTGGCCAGTTGAGCTTTTCAATCTGGCCCGCCGGACATTCCCAAATAATTTCTTTAGATCTTTAAGATGGAAACTGTAGCTGCCATTCTGATGTGCAGTCATGTTTTCTAATGACCGTAAGTCTTCAACTATACAAAGTATTTCAATAGTTGGAATCTGCGCTTATGGATGATATACCAGTTACTATGGTAATCTAATTAGTTACTATGGCAATCTAATTAGTTACTATGGTCATCTAATTAGTTACTATGGTAATCTACGTCACAGCAGCTCAGACGAGGCACCAAGCAGTGTGGGCGGGGAGCGTTTCCACAGACGCGGAAGGAGATTTTCACAACAAAGTTCTAAAGTTTAGTGATATATAGAATAGAATAGAGAGTACTTTATTGATCCCTGGGGGAAATTCAGAAAATATCAGATACATCAGATTGTAGGTGGGTTTATTTTGTACCCATGCAACACTGTTTGTTGCATTTTTGTTGCGTTTCACTTGATTGTAAAATATGTGATCTAAAGGGGGTGTGACATTCATATGTTGTCAATATTCAGTGTTTTATCGTTCATAGAAAAATTTAAAATTCCATTACGTTTTTTAAGGCGGTTCGTCATAACGTTTTTAGCATTCAATCAGACATTACTGTGAGGTTTTGTATTAGTGTTCCTAAAAATAGATATACCGGCCCCCAGACACATTTTTTTCTCTAAATGTGGTTTCGAGTCAAAATGATTGCCCAGGCCTGATGTAGAGGATATATGTGGACCTGGCTTGATTACATAGAGTGATGTTCCTCAGGTTGGCTAAACAAGCGAAATGATCCATATGTTTGCATCCCTAAAGATGTCACGCTTACGGTCCCAGCTACACACTAGGGTTGTGCAATATAGACAATATACAATATAAATTAGGTAGAAGATAGAGCTTGTATTACATTATGTTGTGATATTGCATTTTGATTACACATTTTATCTGTGTCCCGCAAACTTGACAGCGGCAAGCAAACAAACGCGTCTTCAAAGCTATTGAAGACGCGTTTGCAGACGGCCAGTGTCCCTCCACAGTGCAAATCAATCAATCAATCAATGTTTATTTATATAGCCCTAAATCACAAGTGTCTCAAAGGGCTGTACAAGCCACTACGACATCAAAGCCTCTTCTAAGTTACTAATTATCGCCTCCATGATGCCAAATAAACTCAGTTACTGTATTTAAGGTATCGTCACTGGAGGAGGAGAAACAGCTAAACATGCTACACTACACACTGTAAGAGAATATGCTAACCAAAAGCTAGAGCTATTACATGTAAACAAAGTTGGGCGCATTAATAGAAATATAGACAGTAACAATACCAAGTATAGTGTAAGTATATTGTCAATATTAAAGTGGTTAGATTGATATATATTTTTTATTATTAACTTATCTTTTGTTGTTTTTGTTTACAAACTGAGAAAATACGTCGCTGGATACAGGAGGACTTTAATGAACAAACCATCCTGTGTTTTTGTCTGATTATAATTGTGATCCAAATTTGAATAATTCAATAATTTTCAAAAAATTTAAGAAGCAGTATCAGCGTTGGTATAGCCTATACTGCCTGGTATTATATGTACCTTTACCACTTGATATTGGATCGATACACAAATTTGTAGTATCACCCAAAACTAATGTAAAGTATCCAAGCAACAGAAGAATAAGTGCTTATTAAATTTTAACAGAAGTGTAGAAAGAGCCATGTTACAACAGAAAGTAATCATCTTTTAACAGAAAATTAATAAGTAATAGTTTTTAAACAATAATACAGCTGCAATATGTTACCGAATATTCCAGTAGCTAAATTAAGAGCTTTTGTAACCTGTTTTGAAATATTGTTACTATTATCATGTACATACCAACTAATATATCATGATATACATTGTTATTGCAGGAGTCTGCAGTAAATATTGTCATATAGATTTTAGGACATATTGCCCGTCCTTACTACACATTATGCTGTAAAACACAATTAATCTTGACAATTCCAAATTTTATTGAACTGAATTGCTGTCACATCTTACCAAAAAGTAGTTTTTCCTGTAGTTGCATTGCCTCTTTTCCTTCACATTCCCCCTTGTGAGTGTCACACAGACAAAATGTGTGAGCTGGCTTGGCCATTAAATCACATTTCACCTGTTCAGCCTGCATCTCCCAGTGGGGTCTTCACCTCTTTGATCCAGCTCGTGTCAGAACATGCTGGGCTATAATTGGCTCTCCCTTGGGATAGCCGAGCAGGAAATGTTGACAGCAGCAGGGACCTTTTTATTTAATACAACGTAGTGTGAGCCATCGGGGATGTGAAGGACAGACTTTTTCTCAGCATTCAAGTTCCATTATCATTCAAGTAGTTTGTCATTATTTTATTTCACTTCTATCAGTTTAAGCGTCTTGTCTTCTTCAAGCCCTTCTGTAATTTGGAGTCATCTCTCACCCAATTGCTCTCAGGATAAATAAAGCTCATTAAATTGTTAGTTCGTACTGCATTGTGCCTTCTGGAGAAGTTCAATACACATTTTCAGTCATTGGGCACTGATATACTCCCACTAATTTAGGATTTCTATACAAAAGCAGAATTCAACATTATATTCACTAATAATGCAGTTTACTTTGCTTCACAAATCTTAATAGAGCCTACTAAAATATGATGAGAACTCTCATTATGAGCTTTGGGTCGTAAGTCGCCAATTCCTGTTTGTCAGCACTTCAGAAAATGGATTGACTTGGCACATCCTAGTTATGGTTCTTTAATCAAATGAATGTACAGTATATTATCCAATGGAATAAATGAACTGTTGATTATGAGTTTGATTGGTGTCATAGATTAGTTATAGTTCAGTCATAAATCCTTGTTTTACTTGAAATGAGATGAATGTAAAGGTCTTTTGTATGGATTACTGCAAATTATATCTACTACCAGTCCTGATATGTTTACATTATTAATGTTGTTTTCTTTCTGTCGTCATAGAAATGAGCGAGAAGGCATTCCCGCCAACTTGCTCCAGCTGCTGGACGTGTGCGTGGAGATCCCTCAGCAAGGGGTCATCCGCTCGCTCAATGTTCACGTGAGTGCCGCCCTGCTCATCTGGGAGTACACTCGGCAACGCCTCACCTGCACCTCCAGTCAAGTCAAGTCAAAACCCTGCTGAAAAAACAACCTATTTACTGCATATGACTAAGGATTTTTAGCTGCTGGTTCCAACAAGTGTAAAACTTACAAATTATGCAAACATTGATAAGTCCCATTTATGTTTGAATGCTACTTGCCTTAGTTGCCTAGTGCCTTAATGAGATCGGCCCTGCTCATTGCATGTGACTATGCCACTTAGATTTTTATTGGAATAATAAAGCCCATATCTGTGCCTGCAGAAGAGAAGCAGGTATGTCCAATGAGGCAATTACCTTTTGCTTCACAGGGACTTTAAAAACAATGCAGCGTGTCAGAAAACATGAAGTGTGGATCTAATAATGAATTTTGCTAATGAAACTTGAAAAAAAAAACATTTTTACAGTAGGGCCTATCTTAGTATGACAGGTTTTAAAATATTTTATGTTGTGTTTTTAGTTTTGTTATTCAATTTAAATGTAAATAAACACTGTGTATTAAATCATGTGTGTTAATGAATTGGGCTTATAACAAAAAGAGGATGTTTGAATGTTATCAATGTGATGATCTTTCCACCCGGCACCCTTCCTTCCCCTCCCCCATGGAGGCGGTTTTCTTCACAGGACTTCTTCCAGTCATATTTTTTCTACATTTATCACTACTAACTGTACTTCTTATGTCACCTATCGTGTGAGTAAAGTGATTTTCAATCCCGCGGTGGTGTAATGGACGTGCTAATGGGCAACGAGTCTTCTCCAGTTTCCACACGGTCGGTGGCTGTCAACTCAAGCCGAGAAGAATATTACGAGGTCGGCTTGCCTCCGCGGATGCAACCGCTGCTGTTTGTGCTTGTGGTGCTGATGTGTCTGGGGGCAATAACAGGTAGGACACATCCTGAAACTCACATTTATTGTGTTTTATGCTTAACAGAATTTGTTTTTTTTTTAAAGTAAAAATATTTTTGATTTCATTCATTATTTTTTTTAAATTATGGTTTAGCCTGCTTCCGCCAACGAGTTAAGGATAACATTTTTTTAACCTTTGCTAATCTGGATTTTGAACACAGTATAGTGACTTTTTTAACATTCTCTGTAATGAGCCTTGTAATCTTATGTTTCACTGTTCTATTCAGTAATACTATATTGTTAATTCAGCTGTAAATCAGCATTTTGGATCTGAAATATATTATTAATATACAAAACCCAAAACCGGGGAAGTTGGTACGTTGTGTAAATCGTAAATAAAAACAGAATACAATGATTTGCAAATCCTTTTCAACCTATATTCAATTGAATAGACTGCAAAGACAAGATACTTAACGTTCGAAATGGAAAACTTAATTGTTTGCAACTATTAGCTCATTTGGAATTTGATGCCTGCAACATCTTTCTAAAAAGCTGGCACAAGTTGCAAAAAAGACTGAGAAAGTTGAGGAATGCTCATCAAACACTTATTTGAAACATTCAACAGGTGAACAGGCTAATTGGGAACAGATGCGTGCCATGATTGGGTATAAAATTCACAAACAAGGATGGGGCGAGGGTCACCACTTTGTGAACAAATGCGTGAGCAAATTGTCGAACAGTTTAAGAACAACATTTCTCAATGAGCTATTGCTTGGAATTTCGGGATTTCACTCCTAATAATAATAATAGTAATATAATAGTAATATCATCAAAAGGTTCCGAGAATTTGGAGAAATCACTGCACGTAAGCGATGATATTACGGACCTTCAATCCCTCAGGCGGTACTGCATCAAAAAGCGACATTGTGTAAAGTATATCACCACATGGCCTCAGGAACACTTTAGAAAACCACTGTCAGTAACTACAGTTTGTCGCTACATCTGTAAGTGCAAGTTAAAACTACTGTGCAAAGCGAAAGCCATTTATCAACAAAAACGCCGGCTTTGCTGGGCCCGAGTTCATCTAAGATGGACTGATGCAAAGTGGAAAAATGTTCTGTGGTCTGATGAGTCCACATTTCAAATTGTTTTTGGAAACTGGACGTCGTGTCCTCTGGAACAAAAAGGAAAAGAACCATCCGGATTGTCATAGGGTTAAAGTTCAAAAGTCAGCATCTGTGATGGTATGGGAGTGTATTAGTGCCCAAGACATGGGTAACTTACACATCTGTGAAGGCACCATTAATGCTGAAAGATACATACAGGTTTTGGAACAACATATGTTGCCATCCAAGCAACATTATCATGGACGCCCCTGCTTATTTCAGCAAGACAATGCTAAGCCACATGTTACAACAGCGTGGCTTCATAGTAAAAGAGTGCGGGTACTAGACTGGCCTTCCTGTAGTCCAGACCTGTCTCCCATTGAAAATGTGTGGCGCATTATGAAGCCTAAAATACCACAACGGAGACCCCAGACTGTTGAACAACTTAGGCTGTACATCAAGAGCCACCTGAAAAGCTTCAAAACTGTGTCTCCTCAGTTCCCAAACGTTTACTGAGTGTTGTTAAAAGGAAAGGCCATGTAACACAGTGGTAAAAATGCCCTGTGCCAACTTTTTTGCAATGTGTTGCTGACATTAAATTCTAAAAATATCTTGTCTTTGCAGTCTATTCAGTTGAATATAAATTGAAAAAGATTTGCAAATCATTGTATTCTGTTTTTATTTACTAATTACACAACGTGCCAACTTCACTGGTTTTGTGTTTTGTAAAACATCGTTTTCAAAATTGTCTACGGCACAGGTGTTAAACTCAAGGCCCAGAGGCCACATCTGGCCCGCCACACCATTTTACGTGGCCCGCGAAAGCCTCGAAACAATGTGCGTCAATAAGGTCTTTCATCTTTCTTGATTATTGTATTTCAATTTTGGAGTGGCAAATGTGTAATAATGGGTCCTTTCAGGATTTTACAGGCTTTTTTGTATTTGTCGCCGCCCAAAATGCCTGATTTCGCTGCAGCATTTTTTAAAAGTTGTGTTGCAGGGAGACTTTAGATTGGTTAGACAGTTGCATTGCGTTTGAGTGCTGCTCGAACAAATTCGATTGGCCAAAATGTTCGGGAAAATAACAGGCATTGGGCAAAGATGCGAGGTTTATAATTTGTAAGGATTGGTTGGATTTCTGTAAATCGGGGTGATCGCAACATCGCAAATTTTTGGAAGGACTGAAAAATATCATGAAGCAGCCCTCTGGGGTCTTCCGTAACTGCGATGTACTTAGCCCACAATGAAAAAGAGTTTGAAGCCCCTGGTTAAGCCTAAATAAATAGATTAGTCAGAAACACATGAAAGAGCGTGAAGAAAATGTGGGGTGACAGAAATCGCCACAAAAAATGTTCCAGAATATTGTTTTTAGGGGAATGGAATGGGGGAGGGCACAGCTATGTTGTAGTAATGTGTTCAGTTTCATCATTAATGCAGCACATTTAAAAACAACCCCAGTTGGCCAAAGTGCTGTACAGACATAAGACACAATTCTAATAAATGAGTGTAAAGCATCTACATTTTAACACTGCAGGATGAATAAAATACAATAGCAAATATACCTTAAAATAAGTGCAAAAATATATCACATAAAAAATGTTAATGTAATATATTGCATAAAACAAGAAATAAACTACCAATATATCCTGCCTAACTGGATTTGAATGCCAGGGAGTAAAAAATATATTTTTAGCCTAAATTGATTGATAGATTTAAACTGGCTCAGGGACTGGGAAGATCTAATAGAAAGTGCAAGACTGTTCCACAGTCTAGTGAAAAGGCTCTATCTCCTGTAGTTTTGAGCCTGGATTTAGGTACAGCCAGGAGGAGCTGGTCTGAAGACCTCAGAGTCCTGCAGGGAGAGTAAGGTTGCAGTAGCTCAATCAGATAGACGGAGCTACTCAGTGTAAGCACTTAAAAACAATGAGTAAAAAAGTAAATTGCACTCTAAAAGTAACTGGGAGCCAATGAAGTAAGGCCAGTACGAGGGTAATGTGCTCGCGTTGCTTAGGTTTTGTTTAAAGACGAGCTGCAGCCTTCTGCACGCAGAAAACAGAGGACCAATACTGTAGCACTGTCATGTCCGTGCATAGAGTGTGTGTTTGACAAAATAACACAATATGTGTTTTATTTTTGTTTAGGTATAAAAAATAGCCCCAACCCATTACTGTTACAGGCAGATATATCTGAATGTCATCTGCAAAACAGTAAGAAGTAACATTGTGCTTTTTAAAAACCGAGCCCACGGGAAGCATGTGGGTACACCATAGTTAAGGGCAGACTCAGAGAAGTGTTGGTGTAGGCTTACAGAAAATCTCCTATACACTACAATGTAGGGCTGTACCCTTAATACCCACACATGACTCCAGGCGAGTTAAAAAGAATACTGTGGTCTACTGTATCAAAAGCTGCTGTCAAATCTAAAAGCACAATGACTGCATATTTACATGAGTCCATAGGTAAACGCAGGTAATAACCCTAACCTAAACAAGCAATTAAAGTTATGGATAAAAAACCTAGGCACTATCATCACTGTGCCAAATCTAAAAAAAAAAAATACAGTATTTTAAACTGGAACAGTCTTTTACCATGAATTGATTAACGTGGACCCCGACTTAAACAAGTTGAAAAACTTATTCCGGTGTTACCATTTAGTGGTCAATTGTACGGAATATGTACTGTACTGTGCAATCTACTAATAAAAGTTTCAATCAATCAATCAATCATTCTTCACACATTTTCAGACTTAAAACTGACCTATAAAGTACTGCATGACTTGGCTCCAGATCCTCTGGCAGAGTTCATCAGCCAAAGAAACAGCCGTGAGCGTGTAACTCGAGGCTCTGTCAGAGGTGACTGTTATATTCCTCTGCGCAGGAGCACTTTCAGTAAGTCGGCCTGGTCAGTAAGGAGTGCAAATGTGTGGAACTCAGTACCTGAGGAGGTTAAACTGGTCACAACTTACAAGGCCTTCACAAAAAAATTGAAAATGTGGCTTATCAACGCCTTCAGCTGCCAGCACAAAGATGAGCCTGTTTTGATGCTATGATAAATGTTATGTTGTGGTGTTGTATTTTATTTTTTATTATATCGTATATGTATTGTGTGCTTTTTTTCTTTTTCTCTCTTTTTCTTTGAAATTGTATTTTTACTGCCTTTTTTACATCATGGCCAGGGCACAACAGATGAAAACTAGCCTTCTGGCTAATTTTGGCTTTTTTTAACCATGTGTAGTCATTTGTTTTATGCAATTGCATTGTCCCCTTTGAAATAAACTAATCTTATTCTTAATTAAAACATTTTAAAAGGGCAGTTTGTGTGCTACAGTATGCTGTGATTTAAAACCAGACTGTAATTTCTCCCCAATTTCATTTTACTTTAGGTAAGACAGAAGTTGATTGTAAACAACCTTCTCTAAGACCTTAGATAAAATGGCAACTTAGAGATTGGTCTAAAATTTGGTGAAAAACGTTATTCTTTTTGATTAGTGGCCGGACCACAGTATGTTTCAAGAAAGTTGTGGAACAGCCACACCTCAGGGAAGAATTCACCAATTGAACAATACAGGGCCCGATAGAGTTAAAAACATTTTTAATTTGTTGAACTATATTTAATAAGTCATTGAGGGACACTGGCTCAAAACACTCTAAAGCAGTGAGACATGTTTCCACTAAGGCTGTGAATGTTCCATCAAGTCTGACACTTGATGTAACCTCTCTGTAGGTAACTCCCTTGTCATCATCCTTGTAGCCGCCACCAAGACTCTCCACTGTGTGACGTCAGTGTTGATCATGAACTTGGCCATCACTGATCTGCTCGTGGGCCTCGTCACCATGCCCTTTGTGGCGTTGTCCATCATGGAGCCTGGATGGGCCGACTGTCTCGTAAGCAAAAAAAAAAAACTTCGACTCTCATCCTTGTTATTATTTGATCCATGAGGATTTTACTCCACAGAACCTATGTCTTTTTGTGGGCTACACCTCCTCTGTGTACTGCACAGCCTCTGTTCTGACACTGGCTGCCATCGCTCTGGATCGCTACCACTCCATTATGGACTGCCTGCGCTATAGCTCTCGCTGCACCCTGTGGAGGACCTGCACCGTGGTCCTGTGGATCTGGCTGCAAGCCTTGGCCACGAGTTGCCCCCCTCTGCTGGGCTGGAGCTCCGTGGCTTACGTGGCTCCCATGTACAGCTGTGGAGTGAACTGGGCCAGCAGTCCCAGTTATACGGCCACCATGACCAGCCTATCCTACCTGGTGCCCGGCATCATTATCCTTTTCTGCTACGTCAACATCGTTAAGGTGGCCCGCAACCAAGCCAGGAGAATTCACAGCCTGGAAGACTCTGTTCAGCGCAGCAGGGCTCCAAACACCACCTTCACCGCATCTCAGCACAGCCCTTCCAGACTCATCCATCATCTCAGTGGACAGTTTGTGTCTGAGGTCATGTCTTCGTCCTCCATTTCCTGCCAGGGGGTCGTCTCCTTCCTGGCCCAAGCCCCCCTGCAGGATGCCCATCAACACCATCAAGGAGTTGCTCGTCTTGTTGTAGTTATTTTAGCCTTCTTCCTGTGCTGGAGCCCCTATTTCGGGGTGGTTCTCATTCAGGCTGCAGAAACCGCTATCTCAGGTCAGACCACCATTGTGCCCCCCTCTGCTGTGACTATTTCCTACTTCCTAGTGCTGCTCAACTGTGACTTCAACCCGCTGCTCTACGCTCTGCTTAGTAGGCGTTTCCAGGCGGCTCTGCAGGGGCTGAGGCAGAAGTTGATGGCCTGCCTGGGGGGCCGGAGAAGGGAGGTAGATGATGGCAGAAGCAGTGAGCACTGCACCCTCAATGCTCCTCATCCCGGATCAGATGACTCCCAGTTTTGCCCTCCAATTTTTACCATCAGTGCTCACTTCAAGCCTAATTCCAACGAATGCAAAGTGTGTCTCCACGAAGAGGCCCCTAAATCCTGCTCCATGTGGCAGCAACCTTGTGGGGGCAGGAGGGTGGACTGCCTGCAGGTCCCCTCTAGGTCGCAAGAGGGCAGCAAACTACCATTCTCTGCTCTGACAATGGCACCAAAAACCACTTTTATTTATGGTCAGATTACAGTTACAGTGGAACATCATGTTTGAAAACATTATTATCACATGAGGCAGTGGCCAAAATTCAATCAGTCAATTAGCCAATCAGGAGTTGGACAAGAACCCTTAGTTTTTTTTTTAATTCTTCATCATCTCCAGCACCCCTGCAACCCCAAAAGGGACAGGTGGTAGAAATTGGATGGATGGATGGATCATGTGAGAACAGTTCCAGTTCATGTTTGCTGAAAACCTGACCTCAACTCCATCAAACACTAACAGAGACTGATTTACCTTAAATTCCCTTAGAAAACGGACTAAAATCTTGTAGAAAGCTCGGCTGGTAGACTACAAGGAGGGAACCAAAATTTAAGACAGAAAACGGTATTGATTAGAAATATAAACACTTGCAGAGTTCTCACTGAAACATGTCCATAAAACATTTAAACACAATTGTCAAGAAGAAAGCAAAGCTGGACAATGTCTGTATTTGAAATAGTTTTTTATGGGGTACATGTGAATATACTTTATACTTTAAGACCCCCCCTTCGCCATCATTTATTACCTCCTTAATTGTTATAATCCTATGTTTCAGTGTATAAAATAATTAATCCTTACAAAGGTTTACATTTATGTCTAGCGATAATTCCAGAGGAATAGAATATCATTGTTTATTGTCATAGAGAATGACAATGGAAAAACTGTGAAGTAGGGGTCGAAACCATTGGGGGAGGGTCGGAGCAAGGGATGAGTACTTGTAGAAAAGAAGGTGTACAGAAGTCCTTGGTGGCACAGTAAAAAGCATATTGCACGTAGTGATGTTAATACATTCACATCAAGGCAACGTTCCCACTTGTGGCTCTTCTGTCAAGGCTCAGGTGTCTATCTCATTTCATAACACGTCGTTAAAAAAGTTTGTAGTAGAGCCTCGCTTCACTGCCGGATCCCATAGTAGATCATTTCCTCCACTTTTCTTACCCGCTACTCTCTGCAGCTGAGTAATGAAACGCTGCAACCACCATACGAGGAATTACTAAATAATACTACCGGTACTAATTATGTGGAAAATATTGCTAAATTTTGACTAGAGGCATTTATTAAACTATTTTAATTATAATGCGTTAATATTACCTCAGTTCAATCAATCAATCAATCAATGTTTATTTATATAGCCCTAAATCACAAGTGTCTCAAAGGGCTGTACAAGCCACAACGACATCCTCGGTACAGAGCCCACATACGGGCAAGGAAAACTCACCCCAGTGGGACGTCAATGTGAATGACTATGAGAAACCTTGGAGAGGACCGCATATGTGGGTAACCCCCCCTCGCCCCTCTAGGGAGTTAGCAGGCGTTTAGACCTAGCTTCCAGTTAGCAAAATACAAGAAACATATTTTTAATTGAATGCCTTACTGCCACTGTCAATCTTTTTTGAATACTACTCTGTATTGTGTATAATTAGATTGCGCGGGTGAACTTAATGTGACACTTTGAACTGCATGTGTTGAGTTCAAAAGTTTGCTGTTCACAGTTCAAAGGAAAAATCCAAGTGTTTTTTTTATTTGCTTTTATAAATTGTTAATCGAGGTTCTCGTACTTAAACCACCTTTGAAAGTATTCTCATTCTATGGTAAACCAAGCTCTACATGCAATGCACTTGTATTTTTTTTTTTCCACCTGGGTTTTTTTTTGACATGATTGCAGCGACGGGTGTCCCCCTGATTTTAAACCAAGGAGAGCACATGACAGCTGGGTGCCAATCAGAGCGGTGCAAAGATGAAGAGAGGTGCAGTAAAAGCATCTTGAGATCACCGTATGGGCACACGAGGTCAGCAGGCGTGAACTCCAAGCTGCTGTATGTACAAAGTGTCCGTCATGGTAACGCCTGAGGGGTGCCACAAAGGACCTCACGTCTATTTGCAGGAATTCGGCATTTGGAGGCATTTCTTCTTTGGATTGTTGAGTGTTTTCTTTTAAATCCAGCAAGTCCACATATTGCGCAAGCCTTCCCCAAAAAGATGTTTCCTCAGGCAAGTTATTAAGGATGTGGTGAACTGATGGAATGATTGACATTTTGTCATGCACCTGACCAGCTCTCTCTTCTTGTTCACATACCAGAGTTCGGTTCCAAGGAGAGCGAAAAGCTCACATGGTGCTCGTTTCCTTATCAGCGTACAAATGTGGACAAGGACGTCCTGGCTCGGCCCCTCCAGTTGAGCCCTGTGGCGGCCGCCGCCTCCACGCCTCCCTCTGCCGGCTCGTCACGTTTGCGTAGCCTGGTGCTGAGTTGGATGATGCACTTGTCCCAGTCCTCTGGAAGGAGCAGCATGAGGAAGCCCAGGCAAATGATGGAGACGGCGATGAGGCGCACCGTGTTGAAATGGATCTCACACATGTAGAGGTCCACCACTGTGAAGGTGAGCAGATTAACTTTACCAAGAAGTTTAGTAGTTTACGTAAAAACTCTGTGTAGTCCAGATGAAGCAGTCACTAGTACAGTATAAGTGTAACCAAAAAAAAATCCCTTATGATTCAGAGAAAATAGCAGTCAGCAAAAGAAGATAACAGAATTTTGTGGGAAACAATAAAAACAAGTTAACTTCATTATTGTTTCTTTGGGAATACAAAAACTCCCACATAGACAAACACACATTTTATTAAATGGAAAGTTCTGCTGCCAAGTAAACAAAATCTAAATTAGGTCAATTTAGTATATTTAGCCTAAAGAAAAAAAAACAGTTTCTTGCCACACAATGCATTTTGCAATTATCTATAAAGATTTTTTTCCATCAAATTATATACGATTAACTACAAATATATTGTTAAATTGAATTTTTGTATTAAAGAGGCTGCAATAAAATAATCATTTGGTAGCTATAGTAGATGGACCATGCATAGCCAGTTGAATAAAAAATAATAACAATGGTAATAACATCTAATCAATTTCAATGATATATTAAAATTAGTCCTGTCAATTGATAACTTATTTTTAATCAGATTAATCAAATGTTTTAAATTTGGATTAATCATGATTAATTGCATACTATTGCTCACTTGCATAATTGGAATTCATTTTGAAAAAATTCCCACATTTTTGACACCATTATATTTAATTCATTTTAACAATTTTTTATAGGTTTGTAAAAAAAAAAAAAAAAAGACAAAAAACTTGTTTTTTATGACAAGTAATACATAAACATACATCAAATCATTTATTTTGTGAACTCATTCAGATCATTTTCCCTTTACTAGTGCTGTCAAACGATTACTTTTTTCAAAAATGACTACCGGTAATCACTCTTAAATTTGGATTAATCAAAATTAATCACAGGTTATTACTCGCTTGCATAAATTAACTTTAAAAAGATCCCAATATTTGGACACACATGCACTTTTATTGGCAGAATTTCATCCAGGAACAATTGTTTTATTTAATTGCACGTCATTTATTTGCTGAAAAATTGCTGACAAAACAACATCTTAATTAAATATGCGCGGAAGTGTGTCTAGTCAAAGTAAATTGAGCGATTAATCTGCGTACATTAATGTGATAATTTTTTTGATTAATCATATGCATTAACTCGTTGTTTATGACAGTCCTAATTATAATTATAGATTATTTAAGACACAAGGGAATTTGCTTGACATTACATTGTAATAATTTTTTCTTGACCTAGATTGACTTGTGATTGAATGATTTATTTAAAATTATTTGTGTAGCATGAAAAAGAAATTAAGAGTTACTTCCCACTATCAGTATCAGCAAAGTAATGGCAACGGAGTACCTCTACTTATTTCCAAAACATCTTGCATGGGCCTACTGTACGTATGCTCTAAGTATGGAATAATCGTTAAAAAAAGAGACTTACTGGCATTGACGGGAACACTTAAGACGATGCCGAGCGATATTAACGTTGGATATGTAACAGCGATACCAAAGTTGACCAGGATGTTGAAAGCTGTGAGAAGAAGCAAAGTTAGACCAGCAAGGATTATTGCACATAGCAAAGACAGTACAGTATATTGTGGATTACGTCATCAGTGATATTTTCGGCGTACCAAAAAGCAGGACTGCGACGCCACACAGGTACCCCCAGGGGACATCACCTATTGATCCAACGTACTCTACTCGCGTGAAATATAGGATGACGGGCACAATGCTCATGAACACAAAGTTGGCGGCTCCAACAATGGTCAGGAAGAGTGCAGCCTCCCCGAATTTGGCACTGCCCAGAACCATCTTGAAGAGCACCTGGCAGAAAGAACAGTGGCGGGGACTTTCTCATTAAGGCACAAAATGTAACCTCATGTGGACAACCTTAACTAAATAATAACTAAATATTCTGCATTTCATAAATAGGTACTGTGTCGTGATAGACAATACAACAACTAAGCTGAATATTCTGCCTCTAACAAAAGATTTTCTCGAGAACAGGAATATCAAACTCGTTTCTACTGATGGCCGATTGTTGAGTTGAGTTTGAGTTTATTTGGAACATGCATGCATACAACATGATACATCACAATTTCCAGTTTCTCTATTCAACATGTTCGGAAAGGAGTAGGAAGAAACAGAGTTTATTTAATCCTACCCCTTTTCCTTCACATAGCAGTTGCTAAAACTTTTGTTCACTTCCTGTTCTCAATTTATTCACAATATACTCCATAAGTATCAATATCAAAAATAAATAAATAATAATTAGTGAGATAAATAAGATTATATAGAAAATGAATGGATGGATGAAATAAATTCAGAATGTTGATCATAGTTTTTCTTCTTTGTATTTTTTAAACTCTTAAAGTTTGAAGAGTTTCTTGAAGTGGATCATATTAGTACATTGTTTGATTTCTTTGCTTAATCCATTCCATAATTTAATTCCACATACTGATATACTGAAGGTCTTAAGTGTTGTACGTGCAAATAAATGTTTGAAATTAAATTTTTCTCTAAGATTATATTTCTCCTCTTTTGTTCAGAAGAATTGTTGTATATTCTTGAGTAGTAGATTGTAGTTTACTTTGTGTATAATTTTAGCTGTTTGTAAATTCACTATGTCGTGTAATTTCAGTATTTTCGATTCAATGAATAAAGGGTTTGTATGTTCTCTATATCCAACATTATGTATTATTCTAACTGATCTTTTTTCTAACACGGTTAATGAATGAAGTGTACTTTTGTAGTCATTTCCCCATATTTCTACACAATAACTCAGATATGGTAACACTAGCAAGCAGTAAAGAATATGGAGTGATTTTTGGTCCAGAACATGTTTTGCTTTATTCATTATTGACGTGTTTCTTGCTACTTTATGATGTATATTTTTATATGAGGATTCCAGTTAATTTTATCATAAATCATTATGCCTCGAAATTTGGTTTCATTTACTCTTTCAATTTCTATTCCGTCTATTTGTATTTGTTTGACTTTCCCTTCTACTGTTACCGAATAGCATTATTTTAGTTTTAATGAGGTTTAAGAGTAGTCTGTTTTTGTCAAACCCTCTTTTCAATTTGTTAATTTCTTATGTTATTTGTATTAGCTTATGTGTGTTCTCTCCTGAACAAAACGCTGTTGTATCATCTGCGAATAATACTAACTTTAAAGGCCTACTGAAATGAATTTTTTTTATTTAAACGGGGATAGCAGATCCCTTCTATGTGTCATACTTGATAATTTCGCGATATTGCCATATTTTTGCTGAAAGGATTTAGTATAGAACAACAACGATAAAGTTCTCAACTTTTGGTCGCTGATAAAAAAAGCCTTGCCTATACCGGGAGTAGCGTGACAGGAGGAAGGATTCCTCACAATTCCCCGTTGTTTACAATGGAGCGAGAGAGATTCGGACCGAGAAAGCGAGGATTACCCCATTAATTTGAGCGAGGATGAAAGATTCGTGGCTGAGGAACGTTAGAGTGAAGGAATAGAGAGGCAGTGCAGGGTGTATCTTTTTTCGCTCTGACCGTAACTTAGGTACAAGGTCTCATTGGATTCCACACACTCTCCTTTTTCTATTGTGGATCACGGATTTGTATTTTAAACCACCTCGGATACTATATCCTCTTGAAAATGAAGAGTCGAGAACGCGAAATGGACATTCACAGTGACTTTTATCTCCACGACAATACATCGTTGACGCACTTTAGCTAGGGAGCTAACGTGATAGCATTGGGCTCAAATGCAGATAGAAACAAAATTAAAAAAAACCCTGACTGGAAGGATGGACAGAAGATCAACAATACTATTAAACCATGAACATGTAAATACACGGTTAATAATTTCCAGCTTGGCGAAGCTTAACAATTGAAGCTAACTACGGAGCGGCGGCGGAAGCGTTGTAGCTTTCGACGACACCCCGGCCGCCATCACAGTCGGCAAGAAACATATATTTCCCCAAAGTTACGTACGTGACATGCACATAGCGACACGCACGTACGGGCAAGCGATCAAATGTTTGGAAGCCAAAGCTGTACTCACGGTAGTGCGTCTTGTATCCAGCTCAAACACAACACAACCTCCTGATTGTGTTGCTGTAGTCCGCTGCTAATACGCCGATCGCACCTACAACTTTCTTATTTGCAGTCTCCATTGTCCATTAAACAAATTGCAAAAGATTCACCAACACAGATGTCCAGAATTCTGTGGAATTGTTCGATGAAAACAGAGCAGTTTGTATGGTGACACATTGGGTATGAATACTTCCGTTGCCGTCGTGACGTCACGCGTATACGTCATCATACATAGACGTTTCCAACCGGAAGTTTAGCGGGAAATTTAAAATTGCACTTTATAAGTTATGCCGTATTGGCATGTGTTGCAATGTTAAGATTTCATCATTTATATATAAACTATCAGACTGCGTGGTCGGTAGTAGTGGGTTTCAGTAGGCCTTTAAATCTTTTGTAACTTTACAAATGTCATTTATATAAAGATTGAACAATTTTGGTCCCAGTATTGATCCCTGAGGTACACCACAGAATATATTTAGCATTGTAGATGTGTGTTTGCCGAGCTCTACATATTTTTTCCTGTTGGTTAAGTAACTTCTAATCCAGTTTAAGACCAACCCTCTGATGATATACTGTTCTAATTTTTTTATTAAAATATTGTGATTAATTGTGTCAAATGCTTTAGTCGGATCATAAACACTCCTGCTGCACATTTTTTTTACTATCTATAGCATTGATAATTTCTTCTGTAATTTCAATTAAAGCCATCGAAGTTGAAATATTAGCTCTGTATCCATATTGGTTCTCAGCGAGTATTCTATTTTTGTTTGTGAAACTCCCTAATCTGTTATTGAACAGTTTTTTAATGGTTGTAACAGTGAATATATTTGAATACAAATGTATAAGGATTCGCCTCCCGGTATTAATTCACAATTGTCTATGCATTTGATTATTATATATTTTTTTACATACACTGTAAAACTTTTTTTTTTACATTTTACAGTCATAAACTGGCAGCTCAGTTGCCAGAATTTTAGCATTAAATTTAAGTTAGTTTGTATAGTGTATAACTGTAAATGGAACAATTATACCATTGGGCTTTTTACGGTAAAATTGTGGTGAATGAGCTGACAGTTTTTTATAATAAAATTTACAGATGTTGTTTTTACGGTGCATTACTATATATTGGAAAAAATGTACAATAGTTTTTTACAGTACAATTCTGGCAACTGGGCTGTCAGTTTTTTACAGTGTCTATTGTCATTTTTACATTGTACACTTAAATGTATTATGTAATTTTCTTTTAAAATCCTAGGTCCAGCAGATATATAAGTTTTTATTTTTATATGAACAAGAATGTTTGGTATGCACTATTTGATAATATATATATTTTTTGTGTTATTGGATAATATATATTTTTTAAAGTTAAGAGATTTGCAATTTCATGTTGCACATATATTTTTTCTGTCAAAATGTAAAGAACGGATACATTTACAGTAGTAAGGAAATATGAAATACTTTATTGACACGTATCATTTCCAGGCTTTTGCAGGCCTTGAGTTTGACACCTGTGATCGACAACAAAATAGTGAGTTCCCTACAGTTTGGATTGTCTTTTCCACCAAGGGTCGCTTACTGAAAAATCATAGGATCTGGGTGGCTATTTTGATATTTTTCTGTATACTTATATTGTTTGAAAATCATTTGAAAAGAAAAATGTTATATATGTAAATAAGGAAAACAATCTGTTTTACCATTAGGTATTAGTGTCAATATTTTATAATCAAATAGAATATAATCAATTTCTTGTCTTTGTCATGGTTAACAACGAAATTAAGTGTCACTCATCCGTGCAGTATAATCCAAACCTAAATTGATGATAGTCATACAAAACACACATACACACCCTCACATTTAAATATTTAGCATTTTACAGTATCGTATACAGTATATTGTAATTTCAAGACTCACTATTTACATGCAGTAACAAAAACATTTGACAGTGTCCCAATTATTATTAGTGGCAATTGGCAGAATTACCTTTCCAAATAAACAAATTTAGCTTTTTCTCTTTACAGTGTGCATTTTTGCTCTATTTTTCTTTTTTTTTGTTTAATTTGAGCAATTTGTTTTAGTTACTACTTTACCTGCTTTAGCTTAGGACCTATTTGTATAATTCAGTGTATATAACGACCATAAATAGTAGAAGAGAAAGTCAAACAAATACAAATAGATGGAATAGAGAGTAAAAGAGTAAATGAAATCAAATTCCTAGGTGTAATGATTGATGAGAAAATGAACTGGAAACCTCATATAAAAAATATACAACACAAGGTGGCAATAAATACATCAATAATGAATAAAGCTCATATAAGTATTGGGACCAAAAATCTCTTTACTGCTCGGTAGTGTTACCATATCTGATTTATTGTGCAGCAATAAGGGGAAATAACTACAAAAGTACACCTCAGTCACTAACCGTGTTCCAAAAAAGATCAGTTAGATTAATACATAATGTTAGATATAGAGAACACTCAAACCCTTTATTTATTGAATTGAAAATATTGAAATTCTACGATATAGTGAATTTGCAAACAGCTAAAATGATGCACGAAGCAAACTATAACCTGCTACCCAAGAATGTACAACAATTCTTCTCAACAAAAGTAGAGAAATATAACCTCAGAGAAAAATGTAATTTAAAACATTTGTATGGACGTACAACACTTAAAACCTTTAGTATATCTGCATGTGAAAATAATTTATGGAATGATTTAAGTAAAGAAGTCAAACAGTGTACTAATATGATCTAATTTAAGAAACGGGTCAAACTCAAAGTGTTTACAAAGTGCAAAGAAGAAAAATGATAAACATTCTGAACTTACTGATGATCTTATTCATCTCACTATGTGAAATACAACTTACTTCACAATTTATTTATTAATGTTATTATTTATGGAATGTATTGTGACTAAACTAAGAACAGGAAATAAACGAAAGTGTTAGCAATTGCTATGTAATAGAAAAGGGGTCGGATTACACCTAAACTTCCTTTTATTGTCATTCAAATTTGAACTTTACAGTACAGATAAGAACAACATTTCGTTGCATTAGCTCGTTGTAGTGCAGGATAAAAGAGCAATAAGGTGCAGATATAAATAAAGAAGCTATAAAGATACAAAGAAGCGCTGCTTCTTCCTACTCCTTTTCGAACATGTTGGAAAGAGAAACTGAAAATTGTGATGTATCATATTGGAATTGTATGCATGTTTGAAATAAACTCAAACCATAACGATAATAATGACCTTTATTTTGAAATGTGTTCTATAAGTTTTATCACTTCTGTTGAGGCGGATCATTGACAGCTTGTGTTTTGTGTCCCATTAAACAAATGAAGATTTATTAATGAATACAATAATGATTAAAATACCTTGTATAGCGCAGACATGGACGCTGAAGTAACAACCAGGGTGATGCCAATGACCGAGTGGCTGTGGAAGCCATCAGCGTAGGTCATCATGACGATGCCCGCTATGGCCAAGATGGCAGCAACTATCTGTAAAGAAAAAGGAATACTATTAGCAACAGTGTGTCCACAGAGGTTTTCCTGTTCCACTTTGTTTTCAGATCCTTGCAGTGTTCTAATTGAGGCATGATATTTATCTCTTAGTCAGCACAGGAAGCTCCTTCAGTGTTCTTGTAGTTGATTGGCTCAAATCGATTTCCATTGCCAGCCATCATGTTTATAGTACAAAACAGGAGAGACAAGAGAGCAGGAATGTCCTCAAAGTACTTCCACATTAATCCTCTATTAGTGTCATCTGCTTCATCATAAGGTACGTTTGTGTAGGCCTCAATAATACAGAGCTAGCAACCAGGCAGAGGTGCATTAAAAAGGTGTCGGGAACACAAATGAGTTGTGTGTTTTGTAGTGGATAAAAGCACCTCCAGTTAAGACACCTTTGACAAAATGCTCCTGTCAGTCAAGGCGTAGGGCTGCTTGCTTATCACAATGTCAACGACCTTGTGTTTTTCATTTTGTGTTTTTAATGTGTCAGCACATTGTGAGGGTCAGAGGCTCGTAGGGTCATAACTCTAATCCTGCACACACTGAATTCAACTAATTACTATCCATTGCTTTATATATGCTGGAATTTCCAGTGTCCTCTGCAGTGGACGTTTGTTTTTTGTTCCATTTCTTTTGTCAGAGTTGCCTATTTCAGAAAAAATAGCCCCCTTATGTAAATGACAAATGTCCACAGCAGAGGATACTGGCTCTCAGGAAGTTACGGTAGTAAAGTATATACGGTACAGCATCATATGTGTTTTATTTAAACATTGAGTTTGAGTTGAGTTTGAGTTTGAGTTTATTTCAAACATGCAAGCATACAACATGATACATCACAATTTCCAGTTTCTTTTCAACATGTTCGAAAAGTATTAGGAAGAAGCAGAGCTTATTTAATCCTACCCCTTTTCTTTACATAACAGTTGCAAAACTTTTTGTTCACTTCCTGTTCACAATTTTTTCACAATAATTGACTTAGTATTTTCCTTAGGGCTGTCAAAAAGGCGTTGCACGTTGTTATACATGTTATATATATATATATATATATATATATATATGTATATATATATATATATATATATATATATATATATATATATATTTTTTATATCATCAGTGACCAAGTCAATGCATACATCAGAGCTACTATTAGTGAGGAGACTGATACTGTCAAATGTAATTCCAGAACAAACCCAAATGGAACTTTAGATAAAACTGTTATTACATGTTGAGCAAATAAATAACGTTCAGTTAAATAAAACTTGCAAAAAAAAACTTTCCTGCATGAGATTCTGACAATAAAATTGCATTTGTGTCCAAATATCGAGGTTTTTTTTTAAGTTCATTTCAATTATGCAAGCAATAACCTGTGATTAATCGCAATTAATTAAAATTCAAACTTGTGATTAATTAAAAATATATATTTGTTTGACAGCATTAGAAATATTATATACATCAAAACCTTTATCAAAAATATATATAGGAAATGCCATGTCCTATCATTCATGTGATATAGGACACATTAGATCTTGGATCTGAACTGTTTGTACTATAAGTATTCAAATTAATGCACATTTGATATTTAACTTTTCTCAACTTGAAAAATACATTGCATAACGGCTAGCAACGCAGGATTATAAAAATACACATTTATTGTACTAGAATGTAGAGGGTTTTTTTTTGTTATTCTTAGGCAAAAATTTATTACATTTGATTATTTATGGTAAAGTAATTAGAAAGGTAAAATAGTTCATAGGCAACTAAAAGGGAAACTACACTTTTTTTTATTTGCCTATCATTCGGAATTCCAATGTGAGACGAGAACACAGGTTTCTCTTCTCTGTGCGTTGTAAGTAGTAAAAAGAAAATATGCTTGTTTCCTCTCAGCGTTTTTTGCCTGAGTAGTGAGGATTGTGCTAAATTCAACACCTATACAGGGAGCATAAGTCTTGTGCTGAAAGATACAACCATATCTTTAGTCGGCGTCCCAGGGAGAGTGGACATTATAAGTCACTGTTTTGATATGTTGCTATTTTGTTTAGTATTACTGCTACATGATTGCTTAATATTTCCCTATATAGCAACCAGCTTCTAAAACTTGGAGCTCATCCTTGGTATATTCAGGCTCAAAAATCTTAGGTTCTGGATCATCATTTGTCCCAAAGTAGTGGTGGTTGGCTCTGATGAAGTCAGACATGATTATTGTTTGTTTGTGTTGACGGAAATGGTGTTCGTTGCTATGAGCTCTGTGAAATCAATGCGCCCAGCAAAGACGTTATGGCAATGCATAAAATGACCAAAATATGAAAATATTACATGTATTACAATATACAGTCGTGGTCAAAAGTTTACATACACTTGTGAAGGACATAATGTCATGGCTGTCTTGAGTTTCCAATAATGGCCAAACAGCTACATTTTTGTTTCATCTGACATCACATGGACAAAGATAAGACCTTCTGGAGGAAAGTTCTGTGGTCAGATGAAACAAAAATTGAGCTGTTTGGCCACAATGCCCAGCAATATGTTTGTAGGAGAAAAGGTGAGGCCTTTAATCCCAGGAACACCATGTCTACCGTCAAGCATGGTGGTGGTAGTATTATGCTCTGGGCCTGTTTTGCTGCCAATGGAACTGGTGCTTTAAATGGGACAATGAAAAAGGAGGATTACCTCCAAATTCTTCAGGACAACCTAAAATCATCAGCCCGGAGGTTGGGTCTTGGGCGCAGTTGGGTGTTCCAATAGGACAATGACCCCAAACACACGTCAAAAGTGGTAAAGGAATGACTAAATCAGGCTAGAATTAAGGTTTTAGAATGGCCTTCCCAAAGTCCTGACTTAAACGTGTGGACAATGCTGAAGAAACAAGTCCATGTCAGAAAACCAACAAATTTAGCTGAACTGCACCATTTTTTTCAAGAAGAGTGGTGAAAAATTTAACCAGAAGCTTGTGGATGGCTACCAAAAGTGGCTTATTGCAGTGAAACTTGCCAAGGGACATGTAACCAAATATTAACATTGCTGTATGTATACTTTTGACCCAGCAGATTTGGTCACATTTTCAGTAGACCCATAATAAATTCATAAAAGAACCAAACTTCATGAATGTTTTTTGTGACCAACAAGTATGTGCTCCAATCACTCTATCACAAAAAAATAGGAGTTGTAGAAATTATTGGAAACTCAAAACAGCCATGACATTATGTTCTTCACAAGTGTATGTAAACTTTTGACCACGACTGTGTACAGTGTACACTTTCAGCATGTTTATAATACAATCTTGGAGGTTTTTGGAAGTTTTTTTATTGGGCCTCATAGGCAAAATCAGTCAATCTTTATTACCTGTATTTTTTGCCGTTTTTCACTATTTAGAATGCACACAAAAAGAGAAAGGTGTGTGTTCTTGTCTCACAAATTCCCCAAAAAGTTCCCCTTTGAGTGTGGACTATTCTCCTGTATTTCTACACAAATATTGAGAGAAATGCTAACACAGTAGTAATAATTACAAGAAACTAATGATCAATCATTTTTTATGTATTTAAAATGTACTATACATTGGAATTCAACATAAGTGAGTCAACATCTCCTTATACACACAACATCACACAGGAATGATGTAGCGTCTCTCTGCTCGTGCACGTCCCTTCTTGTGCACGCTCTTAACAAACTGATCAAGCGTCACCTGCATTGCTGCAGACATTCCAAATCTGAAATGTGTGCCACCACCGAAGACAGACTATATGTGGGTGGGAGGAGAGAAGTAGGATTATCAGTGCGTGGCTTTCCTTCCCAAGGAGGCCTTTTGTCATTCATAATGGGAAGTGTGGCAGCCAAGGATGGGAAAGGAGTGTTTGAGCGAGTGTGTAAAACGACAAGTATAAAGCAGAAGACGTGTGCAGGATGGAAATGCATTCCCTCACCGACTAAATCCTGACACTGTTCCATCTATTACCTCAAAATACACGCTTCAACACACAATCATGCACAGTAACGCACGTTTCAATCACA
This sequence comes from Entelurus aequoreus, assembly GCF_033978785.1. Lineage (NCBI taxonomy): Eukaryota > Metazoa > Chordata > Actinopteri > Syngnathiformes > Syngnathidae > Entelurus > Entelurus aequoreus. The sequence goes on from NC_084739.1 coordinate 22,095,169, forward strand.
CAGCAACATGATGACATCATTGATTGATAAAAATAAAAATTGATTGATTGACTGACTTTGTCACATTTATACAATGACTATTACATATGTCTATTGCTGCATCATACAGTCTGTGTGTTCTTTAGACAATAATGAAGCAGTAGATCTTTAAATAGATTTTGATGAGAGATGTATGAGTGATTAAAAAAACCCATTTATTTTCTTATACAAGACCCAAAACCAGTGAAGTTGGCACGTTGTATAATTTGAAAATAAAAACAGAATACAATGATTTGCAAATCCTTTTCAACTTATATTCAATTGAATAGACTGCAAATACAAGATATTTAATGTTCAAACTGAGAAACTAAATGTTTTTTTGCAAATAATCATTGACACATTGCAAAAAAGTTGGTCCAGGGGCATATTTACCACTGTGTTACATGGCCTTTCCTTTTAACAACACCCAGTAAACGTTTGGGAACTGAGGAGACCAATTTTTGTAGCTTTTCAAGTGGAATTATTTCCCATTCTTGCTTGATGTACAGCTTACCGGTAAGTTGTTCAACAGTCTGTGGTCTCCGTTGTGGTATTTTAGGCTTCATAGTCTTTTTTGCCATTTGTGCCAGCTTTTTTTGAAACATGTTGCAGGCATCAAATTCCAAATGAGCTAATATTTGCAAAAAAATAACGTTTTCTTATTCGAACATTAAGTATCTTGTCTTTGCAGTCTATTCAATTGAATGTAGGTTCAAAAGGATTTGCAAATCATTGTATTCTGTTTTTATTTACGATTTACACAACGTGCCAACTTTACTGGTTTTGGGGTTTGTAGCAGATCTGCAGCTAAATTACTTTTGATGGGCACTCATTGAAATATTTGTACAGTCATACTTTTTCGTTTCCTTTTTGCACAGCTATTCATCTGACAAGATTTGAGCAAAACATCTGGTCTTACTCGCTAACATTAGCTTATAGCTAGAGGTCGACGTAACTTTGTTTTCCAACCATGAGAAAGTCCTCATAAAAAGTGAGTGCGCAGGACAGTGCTGAGAAGAATAAGTCAATGATATTCAGTGAATTAAAGGAATAAATCATCAACGACATGACCAAACGTGTCCCCAATTTGCTGAAGCAATTCGAGCGTATCACTGCAAGACTGCGTCGTACTGAAGCAGAAAGAGTTTAACGCCAGCCAAGAGAGTTAGAATTATATTTAGATGGTGGATATTACTTCATAAAACTACTGTAGTTGTTAGTAGTACATTCTATTGTATTGTTTTTATACAATATTTCATCGGTTGGGGACATCTCTGCGCTGCTGACCCGTCTCCGCTCGAGATGGTCTACTGCTGGCCCCACTATGGACTGGACTCTCACTATTATGTTAGATCTACTATGGACTGGACTTTCACAATATTATGTCAGACCCACTCGACGTCCATTGCATCCGGTCTCCCCTAGAGGGGGGGTTACCCACATATGCGGTCCTCTCCAAGGTTTCTCATAGTCATTCACATCGACGTCCCATTGGGGTTGTGAGTTTTTCCTTGCCCGTATGTGGGCTCTGTACCGTGGATGTCGTCACTTGTGATTTAGGGCTATATAAATAAACGTTGATTGATTGATTGATTCTTATTTATCTTGAGATACAAGTGTTTTGAGTTGAGAGCTCCGTCACAGAACCAATTAGGCTTGTAAGTTGAGGTACTACTGTATTTGCTATTAATTTTTATCTGCATGTTAATTATTGTAACTTTTTTAAACCAGTAAATAGCGGGTGACTGTTATGAAACAGCAACACAGTGTCAATACAGCTAGTCAGTCTGCCATACACTAACTGAGGCATCATTTACCCATCCCTAATGTATACTAGTATTATAAGCAGTAATCGCTATAGGAAGGAAAAGTATTTTAGTGACGTACAAGGTCCAAGGTTTCTCATAGTCATTCACATTGACGTCCCACTGGGGTGAGTTTTCCTTGCCCTTATGTGGGCTCTGTACCGAGGATGTCGTTGTGGCTTGTGCAGCCCTTTGAGACACTTGTGATTTAGGGCTATATAAATAAACATTGATTGATTGATTGAATGTGTTTAGGAAATTATTTGGGTCTGCTATATTTAATTTACAAATATATTCTGATTTGTGTTAATAAATATAAGTTGTTTGATGCAGTACATTATATTCAATTTTATCAATGTGTTCATCTCACAATATATAGGGCACATATTATTATTGTAATGTGTAAGCCACAAGCACATTATCCTGTTTTCCTGCTGCAGATGTGATCCCTGAACTCACCCTGACCCCCATGAAGCGGTCTCGGAGTACAATCCAGGAGAGCAGGAAGACGAAGGCCTTGTTACAACAGAAGAGCGCAGACGCATCCGTCGTGTTGATCTTCCTGAGGGCCTGCAGGTACAAGTAGTTGGTGAGGATCCACAGCAGGCCGAATGGGGCCACCTTGGTGAAAAACACTTTGAGGTTCAGCCCGTCATCCCCAAAAAACCGACAACACTCCCTGTGCAGAGACAAGATACACATCACACAGGGGGAGGGATTTAAATCAATGTGTGCAATCAATAAGCAAGCATACAAGCGAGAAGTGAGTGTCTTTTGACACTTTTACTATTTTATCATGTATTAAGTACATTTTATTTATTTTTATTTAACCAGGAAAGTCCCATTGAGATGAAAAAAAAAAAAAATTTCAAGGGAGTCCTGGCCAAGAGGAAGCTTAAGATAGAGTTACATAAAAATACATGTCATACACATTAAGAAAAACCGTAGCAATATAAAAACGTCATCTCAAGTGCTCTCAATCTGGACTCAAAAGTGTTCAATGAAATAAATTCAGTTAATTTTCACTTAATTTGCAACATGTTCCATGTAAAAGGAGCAGAGTAAACAAAAGCCCTTTTCCCCAGTTCTATGCGGGCAAATGCAACAGTGAGCAACAAATGATCATTTGAAAGCAAACAATAAGAGTCAACACTCCTCCGTGTGATTAAATTACAAATGTAGGAGGTCAGTAGACCAAGAATTGCCTTATAAATGAAAGTATACCAATGACCCAGCCTCCTAGAGGACAAAGAAGGCCATTCCACTTGAGAATACAGCTCACAATGATGGGTCAAGGCCCTACGGTTAGTTATGAGCCTCAGAGAAGCATGATATACAGTGTCAATCTCATGTAGACAGTGAGCGGAGGCATTCATGTATAACAGGTCTTCATAGTCTAAAATAGATTAAAATGTTGTAGTGACAAGGCACATTTTTGCCTCAAAAGAAAAACAACATGTATTTTGAAAGAAAAAGCCCAATTTGAGTTTAAGTTTTTTCACAAGATTGTCTATATGGGGCTTTGAAGGCCTACTGAAATGACATTTTTTTATTTAAACGGGGATAGCAGATCTATTCTATGTGTCATACTTGATCATTTCGCGATATTGCCATATTTTTGCTGAAAGGATTTAGTAGAGAACAACGACGATAAAGATCGCAACTTTTGGTATCTGACAAAAAAAAGCCTTGCCCCTACCGGAAGTAGCGTGACGTAGTCAGTTGAACATTTCCGCAAAGTTCCCTATTGTTTACAGTGATGGCGGCCAGAAGTGAGAGAGATTCGGACCATTAATTTGAGCGAGGATGAAAGATTTGTGGATGAGGAAAGTGCAAGTGAAGGACTAGTGGGGAGTGGAAGCAATTCAGATAGGGAAGATGCTGTGAGAGCCGGGGGTGACCTGATATTCAGCTGGGAATGACTACAACAGTAAATAAACACAAGACATATATATACTCTATTAGCCACAACACAACCAGGCTTATATTTAATATGCCACAAATTAATCCCGCATAAAAACACCTAGATGTTTGTTATGCTAGCTCCTAGCTCCCGTCCATATAACCCACCAATACAATTCAAACACCTGCACAACACACACAATCACTCAGCCCAAAGGACCGTTCACCTAACCCAAGGTTCATAAAGCTTATATATTTACCCAAAGTTACGTATGTGACACGCACGTACGTGCAAGCGATCAAATTTTTGGAAGCGCAGCTGCGTACTCACGGTACCACGTCTGCGTCTGTGTATCCAAATCAAAGTAATCCTGGTAAGAGTCTGTGTTGTCCCAGTTCTCTACAGGCGTCTGTGTATCGAAGTCAAAGTCCTCCTGGTAAGAGTCTCTGTTGTCTGAGTTCTTCGATCTTGACTGCATCTTTCGGGAATGTAAACAATGAAACACCGGCTGTGTTGTGTTGCTGACTTCCCTCGCAAAATACTCCGCTTCGCACCGACAACTTTCTTCTTTGCTTGCTCAGCTTCTTTCTCCATAATGCAATGAACAAATTGCAACAGATGCACCAACACAGATGTCCAGAATCATGTGGAATTTTGCGATGAAAACTGATGACTTTAAGCTGGCCGCGGTGCTGGACTAAAATGTCCTGTCTAACTCGTGACGTCACATCCGCAGCGTCATCATACCAAGACGTTTTCAGCAGATATTTTGCGGGAAATTTAAAATTGCACTTTAGTAAACTAACCCGGCCGTATTGGCATGTGTTGCAATGTTAAGATTTCATCATTGATATATAAACTATCAGACTGCGTGGTCGGTAGTAGTGGGTTTCAGTAGGCCTTTAAAGTCAGGAAGTCATCCAGTAAAATACAGAGATATTTGTACGTGTAAACCACCTCCGTCATTTCCCTCAAGTGTGGACACTAAGGGGATAGTTTGAGGAACCTTCTTAGTGTTTAAAAACAACATTAATTTTGTCTTTTCGACATTGAGGACTAGTTTTAGCTGCAGACGTGTGTGCTGGATCACATCAAAATCTTTCTGCAGAGGTTCTACAGCTATAGCAGGGTTCAAACCAAAACAGTAAATGATTGTGTCATCAGCGTAAAAATGTATATTAGCGTCAGACACATTTTGTCCTAATTCGTTGATATACATGATGAACAGGAGGAGTCCTAATATTGAACGCTGTGGCACTCCCTTGTGGACATTTAAAAATTCAGAACACAGACGGTCACTTTTAATACTCTGGCTTCTGTCACTCAAATAATTTGTGAACCAGGAAACAACATGATTAGATCATGTTGTACCAAACAAAGAAGCCTATACTTTGAAATAGCATGATCCACAGTGTCAAAAGCTTTTGACAGATCAATAAAAAGGGAAGCGCAATACTGTTTTTTGTCAAGCGAAACAAGTATATTATTTATCACTTTTGTAGCAGCCGTGATGGTACTGTGCTTTTTCCTGAAGCCGGATTGAAGTTTAGAAATAAGTTTGTTAGAGTACAGGAACTTTTTCAGTTGATCACAGACAAGAGATTCAGCAACTTTTGACAAAACACACACATTTGATATTGGCCTGTAGTTAGTTAAAACAGCTTGATCACTTCCTTTTAACAAAGGGGTAACAAAACTGATTACCAAATGAGTGGGATTTCTTTGTTTTGGATTGAAAGATTAAAAAGAACCGTAAGAGGCTGTGCTACATAATCAGCTGCTTTTTTCAAGAAGTAGGGCTCTATCAAGTCTGGCTTGGGGGGTGGTTTCCTGCATGCTTTGATAGCTTTATGCACTTAAAACTAGTAGCTACAAAACACGTGTTAAAGCTATTTAAGACCTCGTTCCTATCATAGACAGGGACAGAATTTTTTAAGACATATTTTGGAAGAGCCTAAGGTCTTCTATTTACAGATAGAGACTGTATCACTGTCCAAAACTTCTGTGGATTGTTTAGGTTTTCAGTTTTGACAGATAAGTAATATTCTGATTTAGCCTTCTTGATAAGAGAAATACATTTATTTCTCAAATGTTTAAAGTTAGACCAATCAGAAGGAGAATCATCTTTCCTGGCTTTGGCCCATGCCACATTGCGTTAATGGATGGACTCTGACAATTCTGCAGAAAACCAAAACAAAGGGTTCTCTCATCCCTTAACGTTGAATTTCCTGATAGGAGCATGTTTGTTTACAACCTTGATAAAACTTTCCTTGAAATATGCCCGAGCCAGCTTGACATCTGGCAACAGACTCAGTTGCCCCCAATTAACCAAAGACAAATCAATAAAGCTTGTTCAATAAAGATTTTTAAATTTCTCTGACAAATAATACTTGGATTGCACATGGGGATTTTAGTGTTCCTGCAGGAACAACACAATGATCACTTAAATTAATGCAGAACACACCCAAAGATGATACTTTATGAGAGACGTTTGTTAAGATTAAGTCAATCAAAGTAGATTTATCAGGACTCTTTACATTTTAGGTAGGTTGACCAACTGGCTAAGATTAATCAAGGTACAGAAGGATTTAAATTCACCAGAAACTGCATTCAGCCAGTCCCAGTTTAAGTCTCTGGCCAATAAAAGTTCATTATAATTTAATTTGGATAAAAGATGCTCTAAAGTTAATGATTCCTTGGTGCCAGATGGAGGCCTGAAGCACCCCACAAAACTGATAAAGAGTCGCTTCACTACTTCCACATTCAGAGCTAAAAACTCAATTTGATTAGAAATAGATTCAGCTAAAACAAATGCTACATCAAATCTTGATTTTCCATAAATTGCTACGCCGCCACCTTTCTTGGGCCTATCCGTACGATGAACATTGTATCCAAGTATGTTGATGTCATCATTAGAAATAGATTTGGTTAACCATGTTTAAAAAATGATCTTATATCTGCTTCTGTTGATTTCACCCACATTTTTGGCTAATAAGCTGCGCACATTAAGATGAACAATATTCAACCCATGCATTCATTTGAAATCAGCAGGGGTTTGGACACATTTCAACTCAGAACCAGGGTTTGGTTGCACATTTCCAGATAAAAGTAAGAGTAATACAGTCATCATCAATCTTCGCTTCACATTACATTTTGAAACAGTCTTATATGTTTCCAATGTTGAAGCCCAGCATTGTTTTTTTCAAGTGAAAGTGTAAGTTTATATACTAAGCAAGAAAATCGTGGAAGTTTAGGTAAAAAACCCAGGCAGACTGAAGTTGAAAACCAAAACTAAATTAGTCAGTGGTGGCTCAGGGTGCCCAGCTTCATTAGGTTTAGAGCCACTATAGTAAGTATCACACATGCTTTGCATAATATTAGCTGTACTCACCCCAGGAGCACTGCTTGGTCTCCAATTCCAAACGGTCAACACATATAATAAAGCTTTTAAAAATTCCATCATCTTCATATTGAAAAACATGAGCAGAAACCGTTATGCAATAGTTTGTAAGTAGCACAGCCTCAGCTATTTTCCTGGCTCAGACTTGTTGACCCAGGCGAGGTGGATGTACTGTAGCAGGCTCAGGCCTGTTAGCCGAGGTTCCGGGTGGAGGTGGATGTGGCAGGCTACGGCTTGATAGCCCAGGTTCCGGGTGGAGATGGATGCGGCAGGCTCTGGCCTTTTAGCTCAGGCTCCAGGTGGAGGTGGATGTGGCAGGCTCCAGTCTGTTATTCAAGGTTTCGGGTGGAGATGGATGCGGCAGGCTCTGTCCTTGTAGCTCAAGCTCCAGGTGGAGGTGGATGTGGCAGGTTCTGGCCTGTTAGCCCAGGTTCCGGGTGGAGATGGATGCGGCAGGCTCCGGCCTGTTAGTCTAGGTTCCGGATGGAGATGGATGCGGCAGGCTCTGGCCTTTTAGCTCAGGCTCCAGGTGGAAGTGGATGTGGCAGGCTCCAGTCTGTTATTCAAGGTTTCGGGTGGAGATGGATGCGGCAGGCTCTGGCCTTTTAGCTCAAGCTCCAGGTGGAGGTGGATGTGGCAGGTTCTGGCCTGTTAGCCCAGGTTCCGGATGGAGATGGATGCGGCAGGCTCCGGCCTGTTAGCCCAGGTTCCGGGTGGAGATGGATGCGGCAGGCTCCAGCCTGTTAGCCCAGGTTTCGGGTGGAGATGGATGCGGCAGGCTCTGGCCTTTTAGCTCAAGCTCCAGGTGGCGGTGGATGTGGCAGGTTCTGGCCTGTTAGCCCAGGTTCCGGGTGGAGATGGATGCGGCAGGCTCCGGCCTGTTAGCCCAGGTGCCGGGTGGAGATGGATGCGGCAGACTCCGGCCTGTTAGCCCAGGTTCCGGGTGGAGATGAATGCGGCAGGCTCTGGCCTGTTAGCCCAGGTTCCGGGTGGAGATGGATGCGGCAGGCTCTGGCCTGTAAGCCCAGGTTCGAAGTGTAGTAGAGCCTAAGTTAAACTTATTAAAAGTCCACAATTCTCAAGAGCTGGTGAAGAAATTTCAATAAAAACATTAAACTGCAACTTTTGAAGAAATAAAAGCCGATAAAAAAGCACTAACAACCATTAAAACAATTTAGTCCAGAGAGAGGCACTGGACATGCTGCCCTCTTGGATATATATTTTATTCTATGACTACTATATACTACATATAATATATAATGCTATTACTTGAAATAGTATTGCATTCATATTTTTGTTGCAATTTTAGTAGGGAAAGTACAAAAGGTTCTAATAAAATTGCAACAACAAAAAAAAGCCCCAAAAATATTATTTAAATTTGTAGAGAATACAAAAACATCTAGGTGATCTTTTGTGGAAAGTGGTACATAACTCATTCAGCTCAGTTCTCTTTACTAGTGCTGCCAATTGTTCCTTTTTTCAAATCAGATTAATCACACGTTAGAATTTGGATTAATCACAGGTTATTACTCACTTGCATATTGTAAATTAACTGGCCCAAATATTTGGACACAAATGCAATTTTATTGTCAAAATCTCATACAGGATTTTTTGAAGAAATGTTTTACTTGAATTAAATCTGTTAGAGAACACACCAGTCGGAGTCTCCGCTCTCTTCTTTGCACTAACATATGCACTGACCTCATCATTTACTGTATAATAACCTGCTTTGCCTTTTAAGTAACCATCTGCGGTTTAGGTAAAGTAGCATGTACGTTCGAAATAAATTGCAATATTAATCTGCGTATACAAATTAATAATGCAATAACTTTTTTGTGATTAATCACATTAGTTAACTTGTTATTATTGACAGCCTTACTCTTTACAAAACAAATTGTATCTTTGTATCTCTTTTGATAATATTCAGCACAGTAATTAATGCACAGGCTGCAGAAAACGCTGACTGATCCTTTGAGGTTGAACATTACATGTGGAGAAAGCTGCTGTGGCGTTCGTCCAATACAATCGCCATGTCCTTGAAGGACGGGCAAATGTTTGCTGAGTAAGAGTTTATTGTTGGATTGCAAAGTAATTTATCTACTAGTAATTCGCTGTGTTGGCGTGTGTTGTCAGCGACGCCAGGAAACAGCAGGAAGGAAGAAAGGAAAGAAGAGGTGTTAGGAAGCATCTTGTCACACAAGTTGTCAATCAGAGCCATCACTTCTGCTAAGTGTTGTTGGCATCTTGTGGCCTTCTTCAGCTTGCTTACGAGCACCATAAAAGAACATACAGAGATGAGCCTCTGTATGTTCTTTGTTCCTACAGACTTGAGCATGGATGAAAACTATAAAATACGCCTGCCAAGCCAGTAGTTGGCAATGTCGCTTTTTTAAAGTAACGCTTAGTGGAAGCCGTGTTTTGGTCAGCAACCCGCGGCTCTCTAGTGGCTCCCTGGAGCATTTTTAAAAAAGGATTGAAAATGGAAAAAGATGTGGGGAAAATATGTTTTTAGTTTTAGTATGGTTTTTGTTTGAGGACAAACATGACACAAACCTTCCCAATTGTTAGAAAGCCCACTGTTTAATATGTTTAATATGAGTATTTGGTGAACATTGTTTTGTCCAACTAATTTTGGCGGTTCTTGAACTCACCATAGTGTGGACTCTGACGCAACAGTTTGTTTACATGTAAAATCTTGCACTTCTTCTTTGTCTCATTTTGTCCACCAAAAGTTTTATACTGTGCGTGAATGTGAAAAGGTGAGCTTTGTTGATGTTATTGAATTGTTGGAGTGCTAATCAGGCTATTTAGGCCATACTTGCCAACCTTAAACCTCCAATATCGGGAGGTGGGGGGGGGGCTTGGTCGGGGGGGGCGTGGTTATTTACAGCTAGAATTCACCAACTCGAGTATTTCATATATATTTCATATATATATATATATATATATGTATGAAATACTCGACTTTCAGTGAATTCTAACTATATATATATATTTTTTATTTTATTTTATTTACATAGAAAAAAAAAAAATACTTGAATTTCAGTGTTCCAGTGGCTATCCATTAGATGGCAGTACTGTCCTGTTTAACTTCTCCGTTCATGATGAGTATATCATTTCGGCCGCCATGTCTGTAATTTCCTCGTTCTTCTGCTTCGTCTCCTTGTTGTGTGCGCAGTTGTGCACTCTATAAAAGCCCTAGATGTTATGACGTCTTTGGGCAGGCAAGCTGTTTATTTTGTGGGAAAGCGGACGTGAGAACAGGCTGTCCCCACTCAGTCTCAGGTCCGCATTGAGCTGGAGGGGGCGTGGCCTCCAGCTCCGGCTGAATACCGGGAGTTTGTCGGGAGAAAATCTCTGCCGGGAGGTTGTCGGGAGAGGCGCTGAATATCGGGATTCTCCCGCTAAAAACGGGAGGGTTGGCAAGTATGATTTAGGCTAGCTGTTTATACATATTGCATCATTATGCCTCATTTGTAGGTATATTTGAGCCCATTAAATGTTCTTTACTTATGTCCTCTGTGTGTTTAATTTATATTTGCATGTCTCATGACACATTATCTGTATGTAATATTGGCGGCATTTCTGATAGTTGTTTGTGTGCCATGTTGTTCCAGACCACAGCAAACGTTACCTAGCTTGCCAAAGATTGTAATAAATCTATTAAAAGAAGACAGCCTGTCGTTTCCTTTTACTTGGACACACACCTCTATACCTTTGGCCATTAAAAGCCAGTCATTTGCAGGAGTTATCTCACCTTCTGAGTAGCCTCTGATTTACGAATGGTTTCTAATGTAGTAAAAATGTGTAGAATAAATATTAAATTTCAACATTTCTGTCAACGAAGATTTGCTTCAGCCTGCGACACATAGTCATTTTGATAGTAGGCTAATATAGCTAATATAGACACTTACGTCATGTGTTGCCTTCATTATAAGACTTATATACGACTTATAATTTTTTGCGGCTCCAGACAGATTTGTATTTTGTATTTTTGGTCTAATATGGCTCTTTCAACGTTTTGGGTTGCCGACCCCTGGACTAGTCAGTATATATGTGGGTTTAGAATGGAACTGTTAGAACTTGGTAACATAACTTTGTATGGAGGTTAATTTGTGTCTTTATTGCGAAAGCTTTTTTTTTTTTTTTTTTACACTGAATTTATGTAGCTGAAATCTTTGTTTGAATTTTGTGAATTACATTTTTTGATGTTCAGGTAAACGTAACAAAGAAGACATGGGCTATATAGATAGATATTTGGATGCATTCATGGAGGGAGGAATAACTGTTTGAGCGTAAGCTCGTCGTTCACAAGACAAAGTTTGGTCATTAATAGATTAACCAAACACTACGGTAACCATGGGAAGCGCTGCTTCATGCTTCATGTGGGCTCTGTACCGAAGATGTCGTTGTGGCTTGTGCAGCCCTTTGAGACACTTGTGATTTAGGGCTATTTAAATAAACATTGATTGATTGATTGAAAAAGGGCGGGGCAGAGTGGGCGTGGCGGCGACCAGCCTGAGACCTCGATATAATATCACTGTGCCTCAGAATTTTGTTGTAGAAAGTTCTGCAGAACAGTGTTATTATATCAAATAAGTGGATGTTTTTTAATCCTTATGCCCTTATTTTTCGCCGTGTTTGTTGCATCTTTGTTGGTCTTGCTTGATTATAAAACTCGATCAAGGAGGTGGTCTGCATTAGAGGAGCAAGGTTCAAATATTCTCAATATTTGGTGTTTTATTGTTCATGGTTAATATTGTAAATCCTCATTCTATATTTTTATGTACTAGTACATTCTGACTGTCATATAATCCAGTAAAAAAAATAAAGCTCATTCCGTTTTTGAGATGGTCTTTTTAGTTTTGTACTGAAAAGACATAATGTGGGATTTACAATACTAACTACGAACAATAAAACAGTGAATATTGAGAATATATAAGTTGCTCCTCTGCTTCCCAGACCAACTCCTTGATTGACATCTTTTATAATCGAGGAAGAGCAACAAAGATGCAACAAATATGGAAAAACATAAACACCAAGGGTAAAAAACATCCACACATTCGGTGTAATATCACTGTTCTGCAGAACTTTGCTGTAGAACTCTGCCTCTGTCTGACACTAGTGCTCAGTAAACAAGCCCCGCCCACTCTGCCTCACTCTGTTCATGCCTCGTCTGCATGAAGCAGAGCTTTGTCTGTCAATAAAAAGTGTATAATTTAACCATTAGAATAATTTCTATAGTTTGAACACATCCATTGAAATGTTTTTTATGTTGTATTATGCCCGGGTAGCCCAGTTATTTGCCTTTTTATACTGTTTTGCAAGACCCGTGTCACGTGACTTCAAACGTGACACCTCATTGACTGGTTCTGAGGGACTGATTGCTTCAGTCTTAATTTACCGGAAGTGAGTGTTGCATTTTGAAGCTGCGAATTTTTCGATATGGAATTTTTATACACCAAATTTTTTTACAATTAAAATTGTCAGCATAATTTGATGTAAAAAATTCCGCTCACAAAATTCAAACACTAAAAATTAAGTTACACAAATTCAGTGTAAAAAAAACAAAAAACCTTTCGTAATAAAAAAACAAATTAACTTCCATATTTTGCCCGATGCCGCAATGGTACCTTGAATGTATACTTTGCTGAGGATGTGTCGTAAGTAGCTCTGTGGTCCACCATTGTTGTTTTGGCTGTTATGTTCTCACACATGCCTACAATGAACATGCCTGACCTTCAATTACAGTTGAATTGTCATATGATTGAAAGCACCTTGCTCCACAATGCTTTCTTAATATAAATGAATAGGACAAAAGCACGACATAGTTGAAGTTTTCAAAAGTGGTAGTAATAATTTTTAGTTAAAACAATGTTGTGTACCTTTTTTTATACATTACATGTGATGCAGCTTTTCGGCACAACACGACCCCGGAGGCTTACGATCTTATGTGCAGTCTTGCGTGTTCCTCCCACTTTGGATTCCTTGCTGATGTAAAGGGGGAACTAATCTTTGTGGTACATTTAAAATGAGGGACCCCAAGCAGCACTTGTAGCTCTCTTAGCACGGGCAAATTCCATCTCTATCATCAAGAAGACAGTGCAAGACATGGGGCCTTGTGTATTAAGCGTGCATATGCACAAAAACCTGGCATACAGTTGGAATATGGCCCAATTCGCCGCGGTTTACCCGACACGTAAAACGTGACAAATTTAGGGGTGAACTATCCACTCTAGCTGCCAGACGGTAGAAGACAGTTGAATATCTTAGAATGTGTTTTGTGGCAATTCCAACTTTGACCGCAGCGTCAGTTGCTATGTACAGTGGCGCTTTTCATCATTTTCAGCAGACTGCATTGCAAAATGATTAACCCCCCCACCTTCCTCTCACACGAGCTCCACCCAGGAATGGGGCCATAAGAATCCCTTCCCTACTGTGTGCCCTTTTTCACAGCAAAGTTGAGCTGTATCAAAATTGAACTGAGTGTGGAAATGTGTGGTACCTCATATCAACTTCATTGGTGGCGTACGCACATTTCTACATGATGTGGAGACTTTGGCGACACACAGAGGTTGTCGCAGGGGCTTTACCAACATTTGATTTTAACTATGTAAAAGATTGAGGCAAGGACACAAAATGTACTTTTTCATCAATGTATTTAATGCTTCATATTCATATTAATATTTGTGAGGACGTCTATTAGTTTATCTCCTTGCCACCTATTGCTGTCACAATAGACTTGTCTCACATAAGGATTGGGAATGATAGGCAAAATAAAATAAAATGCTGTTCCCTTTTAATACACAAGGCCCCATGCAGGCTATCTACAAAAACTACGATGGATTATTACATATTTCCTTTGATTGTTAGGCTGGACTTACTGTAGCTGTGCGCTGCGTTTAGTGGCACTCTGGAAACATCGACTTTAAGGCGCTTGTTGATTTGAATTGGACTATTAATGTATGCTACTATTTTAGTTTGCTCTATGGTGGTTATTTTGTAGCCTTACGCAACAAAAAAGCTCACAGACTAAGTGACCGAGTGTTCAATCGTACTCAAACCGTGACAGTGTATGAAAACCAAGACATATTTCCAGGGAAGATTTTCGCCGAAAACCGAGGCACCAACTGTGTGCTCATCATAGCCTTCCTTTACCCCTGTCAGCCTACAGGATGTTCAGGTTTTTAGTGTGCAAGATGAAACCCACATCGAGCCCTGTGGACATTGTTCCTACTCCACTGTTCTTAAATGTTTTTGATGTTGTTGGTCCTTGGGTGGTAAAATCGATCAATCTTTCACTTCAGTCTGTCTCGATCCCCAGCTTTTTTAAATGTGCTGTGGTGAATCCCATTCTTAAAAACACTCATCTTGATCCGGTGGAGCCTATAAATTACCGGCCAAAATATGAAAACTTCCCTTCATGTCAAAAATCATGGAACAAGTGGTAGCTAAGCAGCTGACCTCATATTTGGAACAGCAGGATTTTTATGATAAATACCAATCTGGCTTTAGGTAATTTCACTCCACCGAAACTGCTCTTTTGAAAGCTTCCAGTGACGTGATGATGACCGCTGACTCTGCTCGCTACACAGTTTTGGTTTTACTCGATTTGACATCTGCCTTTGATACTGTGGATCACAGTATACTGATTGATCGACTCAAATCTGGGATGGGGTTTTCTGGTGCTGTTCTCCAGTGGTTTACTTCTTATATAAATGGAAGAACTTTTAATGTTGCTTTAATAATGTAATGTCCAATGTGTCCAACCTGTCATGTGGTGTGGCCCAGGGTTCTGTTCTGCGGCCTGTTTTATTTTTGTTGCACCCGATGCCTCTTGGTAGGTTGATCCGTAGTTTTAAAAATGTTTCTTATCATTTCTATGCAGATAATATTCAACTGTATTGCTCCTTAAATGATTCAGAGTTTCACTTTTTATCGGAGTTCTTGGAATGTGTATCCTGTATCAAAAACTGGTTGTCCTCAAATTTCCTCCAGATAAATTCTAACAAAACGGAAAGTCTGACAATTGCTCCCAATAAAAATATCCCCCTGAACAAGAACTCTTTTGGTGCTCCTGATGCATCTGTTAAAAGAAGCCTCAGAAACCTTGGGGTTGTGTTGGATCAGTCAATGTCTTTGGAGGGTCACTGTCGTCAACTGACCAAAAACTGTTTTTATCACCTGAGAAATATCTAAAGTGAGAAATTTGCTGTCAAAATTGGATCTCGAAATGATCATTGACACGCTCATTTCATCTCATATTGACTATTGCAATTCTCTTTCCACTCTTTTCAACAAGGCAGCGCTAATGAGACTTCAGTCTGTACAGAATGCGGCTGCCAGATTTTTGACCGGTGCGTCCAGAACAACCCATATCACCCCTGTTTTATCCAGTCTTCATTGGCTTGCAGTCAAATTCTGCATAGAGTTTAAGATTTTAGTCCTGACTTTTTGTGCGTCACTGATTTGTTATGCCCCTACACTTCAGGGCGCAGCCTCCGGTCTTCAGGCCAGAGTCTCCTGAAGATCCCAAAAACTCATTTTAAAACCTTTGGAGACCTGGCATTCCTGGCTGTATGTAGCCCCCAGACTCTGGAATAAATGCACCAGTCCCCCCCTCCGTGAACTTGACTGTGTTGTCACTTTCAAGGAACATTTGAAGACTTCTCTTTTTAGTAAAACTTTTAGTTAATTAACTTTTTAAATATAATTTTTAATCCACTTTTTATAATGTTGCCCCTGTTGTTTTAATTGAATTGTTGTTTTAATTCACCTATGTTTTGCACAGCGCTTTGTGATTTTTTTTTTGGATGAATAGCGTTTTATAAATAAAATGTAGTTACTTACTTACTATTGGACTTAGAATAAGACACCAGAAGGGTTGCTTCCAAAGAGAAATAAAAAGTTAGGTAAGGTTAAAAAAAACGATCTCATGCACAGCAAGAGGAGAATAGAGCAGATGGACACAGAAGAAGAGAGCTGAGGGTCAAATATTTAAATTATGCCGTGTCAGCTGATAGTTATATTACCCCCAAAGATTCTAACAGCTTGCAGCATTGTGAGAATTTAATTTGAAATGTCAATGAGGTGACACAGTCTGAATCTTTGTAACTATTTACAAAGACGAGGTCCACAAAGTCAGGGATGTTTTTCATAGCCAAGGTTGACCAGGAATTTAAATTATCATAAAAACAAGAAACAGTCTTTTTGTTTTTCTGGATTAGTTAGTCAAGGTTTTTAGTTTGGTTCGGTGTAGATTGTTGTTCTTTTTAATAAATACTCCAGAATACCACGTACCCCTATAATCCACTTTTATTATTGCCAAATATGTCAACAACACTGTCTTTATAGACACATTATTTACCATCAACATCAAGTGAAGCACATTCTTTATCAGCATTGGAGTTTACTTTATTTAAATTAAAACAATAACTATAACTATAACTATAAACTGTAAGCTATTATATATGATTTTTGCCCTGTTTGAGTCATCACTGAGAGGCTGTCTAAAAACTGCGGGATGTGAAAGTTTTAAGAGGTTGCACAGTGCTTGCACAGAGTCACAATTTTATAGACTTATTCACCTAAAGGGGCTGTTTGCCTACAGGCAGAAGATTGATGTCCTTGCGACAGACCGTTCTACTGAACAAATGCTCCGTTCAAGATCTTAGTTCTATGAACATGGCGATAAATCTGGTAAACTATTAGCTCATCAACTACGCCAGATATCAGCATCCCATTATATTCCGCAGATTCAATCCGATTCAGGTATAGTTACAGATAATCTTGAGATCAATACTGTATTTAAGAATGTATACTCATCTGCTTATTGTTCTGCTTCTGAGCTTGATATTTTTTTTGGCAAGCTGGACATCGCTTCAGTTGATCAGTCCGCTGCGGTACAGTTAGAGAGGCCAATTACTGCCGCGGAATGAATCATCACTGCAAAACGGAAAATCCCCAGAACCAGACGGCTATCCTCCCCAAATGTTTCTAAACATTTTGGGATAAGCTAGTCCCTCTTTTATTGAACATGTACATTGAATCGTTTGAACCTGGCCACCTCCTGCAAACGCTCAACGAAGCTTCAATTTCTTTCCTCATGAAAGAAGGCAAGGACCCTTTGTCGTGCACTTCGTATCGTCTATTAGCCCGTTAAATGTGGACTTTAAATTACTATCCAAACTGCTGGTTTTATGTCTGGATACTATTCTTCCTTCTATTATTAATGCGGGTCAAACCGAGTTCATTCGGAATAGGCACTCCTTTTCTAATATTCAACGTCCTTTCAATACATTGTATGATGTGCCTGCTCTTAAACTGAAGAGGCAGTGATATCTCTGGATGATGAAAAGGCATTTGACAGAGTCAAGTAGAATTATCTATTTTATGTCCTGGAGAGATTTGTTTTTGGTAACTTTTTTATTTAATGGATTCATCTCCTGTATTCATCTGCTGAGGCCTCGGTCAGGACAAATAATATTCAATCCGAATATTTTCGTTCTTACCGTTCCACGCGGCACAGTTGCCCCCTGAGCCCATTGCTTTCTGCTCTTGCCATTGAGCCTCTGTCAATAGCGCTTTGTATCAACCCGCTTATTATGGGCATATGTAGACACAATGTGCAGGTGAAAGTCTCTCTCTATGCAGATGACCTTCTTCTATATGTCTCGGACATCTCCGTCTCGGTCCCAGCTGCCTTAAGTACTCTCCAAGGTTTTGGACATTTGTCTGGTTACAGATTGAACTTGCGTAAAAGTGAAATATTTCCTAGAAATTCGGCTGCTAAGAAATATCCTCTGCACAATTTTCCATTTAAGATTGCCTTGCAAAGTTTCACGTACTTTAGTATCCAGATCTTGCAGAGTTTTTTTAAGCCAACTTTGTTCCACTGTTGTCCAGAATCCAGGGAGATGTTGATCACTGTTCCTTACTTAATTAATCTACAATGGCTTGTGTCAACTCTGTTAAAATGAATATACTTTCCCATTTGTTCCAGTGTATACCACTTTTTCTCCCTCAGTCCTTCTTCCGTAAGTTAGTCAGATTTTAGACTTCATTTGGAATAAAAAGACTCACAGGTTATGTAAGCAATATTTGCAGAGAGCTAAATCGTCGGAGGATTAGCACTACCAAACTTTAGGTTTTACTACTGTGCCACTAACTTTCAAATTCTTAAATATTAGCAATATGAAGCATTTGATCCTCCTCCGTTATGGCTGGTTATGGAGGAAAACTGAGCCAAACCAGTGTCTCTAAGGGAAAAATCCAATCGTAAAAAACCTAATTTAGGATCTGGGTTCAGTTTAAGCGCTATTTTGGCTCTGAGACTATTTCAAGTCTTGCACCCAATAATGCGTTTACAAGATGGTCAAGTCTGGGGATCAACAACATTAAAGATGTATACATTGACAACACTTTTTCCTCTTTCCAGCAATTTTGTGATACATTTTCACTCCCTAATAAACACTTTTTTATATATATCTACAGACCCGCAGTTTTGTTCGTAATACTTTCCCTAGGTTTACAGATTTACGGACTGACAAAGTTTTAGATGTGTTTCTAACACCACTTCCAACTTTAAAAGGATCAATTATTTGTAAGCAAATTTTTCTTTTACGCCCTCAGTCTCTAAATTCAATTAAGTCAGGGAGGAGGATTTAGGAGTGAGTCGACTGACCCTATATGAGCATAGCTGGACAGAGATTTTAAGTAGAGTTTATAAGTCTTCTATTTGTACAAGACACAGCCTTATCCAATGCCAGCTAATACATTGTACTTATTATACCAAGGTTCAACTACCTAATATGTATGATGGAATATCTGAATTGTGTGATCCGTGCCAATAGTCTCTTTTGATACTTGTCTTTGGTAATTGACAAAATGATTGAACTGAATCCTCTAAGTGGACTATTCGGTGTAGCCCCTCTGTTATCTTCTCTTAGCAAATCCTTCAATCTTTGTTAGCTAGAAGACTTATTTTGCTTAACTGGAAGGCTGCTCTTGGACTGCTTTTGTATGTGTGCACACACTCCCTGCGCGTACGTGTTGACAAGACCGCAGAGTGACCGCCGTAAACACCAATCCTTTTATTTGGGCCAGAAAATTTTGTACTATACAAAGGTAGTTATTGTGAAAAATATAGACCGTTTTAAAACCAATGTGTTCTGTTAAACCACTAATGGAAACACAAGTTCGCCAATAGAGTTCTTGTTATACTTTTTGCTTAACATTTTTTAACTGAGCAAGTTGCAAACTTTAAATATGATTTATATTTGTCAAGTGTTCCCTTACTTCAGAGTGTAAAGTAGAAATTAGCTGAGACACACAGGATTATCATAATCGTAGTCGTAATCGTAATAATACATAATTGTTTGTTATTATTATTGCATCTCCTGGAAGTAAAGCCTTCCCCTTGTCTTTTTTAAAAACGAGTGACGCCTATGTTTCTAACGTCAATCAATCTTTAAAAGCGCCACAATTATGGGCAATGAGATGCAAAAGTAAAACTTCTACATTACTTTCTCCAATGCTGCCATAGATGGAATGCTGGTGCAGTGTGTGAATGCTTAAACGTGAACTTTGATGACATGAAGTCTGTGTTGAGTGACGTGTTCCATGCTTGGCTTGCCGCTCTGCAGGTGGGACAAACCATTTGGTATTATTTATAGGAGGTGTAGGTAGACTTGCACATTCTTAATTTGATTAAAGAGATCTTCTTAATAAACGTTCACAGGTATATTATCAAATTGTATATTTAAATGGCAAGAAAAAAAATATTTACAAAAGCTCTTGGGCCCACCGTGAAAGGTCAACCAAACGGTTCAGATTGTTTTCATAAACCGTTCCATCCCTACCTCTGACCTTTGAAGAATCTCACCTTAATCTCTGTCTGGCCGTTTGCCTCTCCGGACTCTTGCACAGGTGGCCCATGTAGTAGAGCGGGAAGAAGAGGCAGTTCCAGGTGGTGGCGAACCAAGTGAGGGTAAAAGGGGCGTCAAAGTGCTTAAAGGTCAACTTGGCCAGCTGGGTGGAGCCTGCCCACGACGAGCAAACGCACATCACCATGGCGACTCCCCACAGGGCCTTCCGCACCTGCACCATCGTTATCCGGATGCAACAGTGCAGCCTTCGCTTGCTGGATGCCGCCTCGGGTCCTGCCGCACCCGCCGCCGACTGCACATCTTGGCCGCCGTGCACCGCGTGCTCCCTGGGCCGGTCTTCCCCTGGGAGATTCAAGGACAGGTGCTCATGTTTGCAATTGTATATGCTTAGAAATGTGTGTTGCTTAACTATTATGTCAATCAAATACTGATGATTGGCAATTTTCTGTGTTTTTCTCAAGCTGCTGCATCTCTCTGCAGTTCACCTTGCTGTCACTTCTCCTACAGTTAAATCAGCCTTGAAGGTAATCAATCAGACATCCGAGTGCACGCTGCTGATAGTCTATAACAGGCTGCAGCCAAACAGAGGACAAATGAGGACGGGTCCAGTACACAATCCCACAGTAAGGTGTGTGTGTGTGTGTGTGTGTGTGTGTGTGTGTGTGTGTGTGTGTGTGTGTGTGTGTGTGTGTGTGTGTGTCTGTCTGTGTTTGTTTGTTTGGACCACACTGCAAAACAACCCCAAGACAACACTTCTAACCACAACATCAACATCATCTAAATGAATGACGTCATCCCGCATTCTAACTATAGCTGCACATACAGCATTGAAGGTTTATAAGTAATTAGGTTAAACAATCAATACGATGTCACCTGATATGGATTTCAACCCAGTTTTTAGAGGTTTCAGTCAGCGTTTTCAGGCGAATATTGACCTTTATCCGAAATAAACCCTGTTGATTTTTAACAATAGCCAATACAAGATGGCCAGGATTGATGAGCGCAACAAACAGGTTCTTTTTTTCTTTCAAATGTACAAAAAAAAATCAATACAGGATACAACACAAACTAAAGGATCAGTTGATTAAATGTTCCTCATCCTCCCTCGAACCACCGCAATTTCTAACTGACCTAATTCCTACCTTAAAAGATTGCTATGAGAAGATAAACAAAGTAGACATTTTGTCATTAACCCATGAAGAATGATTGAATCACTTCAGTACATGTGTTTGTATACATTTTACAATGCAGCGGAAAAAGCAGCACAAAATATTTAAACCAGCCAAACTACACTGAATGGTATCTGCCAGAATTGAATAAACCTATTGATAACATTAATTAATTAAAAAATAATGTGTTTACCAGTTAATGGCATTTATAATCATTTCATTTTTTATTTATAATTTATTCAATTGAAAAAAACCAAAAAAAAAACATGTATAATCTTGTGATGGAAAAATTAAAAGATGCCTTTTTCATACATGTTGTGCATTTCAGAGGCAAAAACCATAACAATGTAGGTCAATGTTTACTATCTGAACAAAACATTGACACATTGCTTTGTAAAACTGTCCGATATCAGCAACAACAAAAAACATGTAGTACATGCTATCCACTTGCATCTAAAATATAAGCTCTGATACAAGCAGTCCTGCAGCGTGTTTACTTGTGCGATGCTGGACAGCCAGTTAACATCTAACTGGTAAGCACA
Source organism: Entelurus aequoreus (assembly GCF_033978785.1). Lineage (NCBI taxonomy): Eukaryota > Metazoa > Chordata > Actinopteri > Syngnathiformes > Syngnathidae > Entelurus > Entelurus aequoreus. The sequence goes on from NC_084739.1 coordinate 22,116,893, forward strand.
AAATGTCGGTCTTTTCTTGTATTTTAGTGAAGTCATTTACAAAAGGTACACAGCTACACAACAACTAAGCATACATTCGCACACAAGTTAGACACAACTAATAATTATCTTTTAAGCAATACTGCAGTCTAAAACACATCATTTGTCAATACAAACAAGTATCAAATAATTATAGTTTCATGTAAATGACTTACACATACACGGTCTCCAAAGCAGAAGCGTGTTAGAAAGTATTCAATAACAAACGTGCACACCATTCAAGTTACCATGTCATGATCAATTATTGTGACCACTAGGTTTTGTCCAAAAAAAAAAAAAATACCACTCCACTTCAACTTAGACAGCATAAGTTCATTCCAGATGGTTACTAATAAATAGGTACAATTGTTCACTGTATTTTTGTATTTTCACTTGATCAAACCTTTTTTTAACATTCCACACTATACACACTAATAAAAGTATGTATGTTTCTTGCTTAACCCATCTTTATCAGCTACTACTCTAGGCGCTATCATAGTTATTGTATCATAAGTGAAAAAGATTGTGTTTTGAGATACGAGCTGTCTCTGGGCTAATTGTTATGCTTTAAGTTGCAAGCAAAAATTTGAGTTACAAGCATCCTTGCCATTATTTGGCGTAGCAAAAGAACCCTGTAAGGTTCACCCAAAACATCTGGGCTTACCTACTAGCGTAAGCTTATAGCTAAAGATCGACAAAACTTTGTTTTCCAACCATGGGAAGGAAGAAAGTTTGAAGGGACAGTGCTGAGAAGAAGTAGATTGATTGAATAAAAAAAATAAAAAATCCAAAACCTGACCAGGCGTGTTGTCAACTTGGCAAAGCAATTTGAGTGCATCACTGCTAGTCTGCACTATACTGAAGCAGATTGAGCCTAACACCAGCCAAGAATATTAAATTAATATCTAAACTGTGGACATATGTCCATTAAAATATAAAAAAGCTGCTGATGGTGTGTTTGATGGAGAAGCAGCTAGGAGATACCATGAAGTCCACTCTCAAAGGTAAATTATTATATTACGTCATAAAACTGCTGTAATTGTTAGTAGTACATTCCATTATATTGTTTTTCATACAATATGTGTATCTGAAAGTTAGTTTTGCGTTATAAAAGGCAACTTACCAGTTAAAACTGTAATGTTTTTTTTGGGGTAGAGGAATTAATTTTAATTTATTTCAACGGTACATGTGGATTTGACAAGTGTTGTGAGTTCAGAGCTCTGTCACAAAAACAATTAAGCTTGTAAGTTGTGGTACTATTGTATCTAACAATATATTTTATAAATAATTAATTTATATATTTTTTAGAATTTGCAGATGGCCCATAACAACAAGCTTCACTTTAGACACCCCTGACTTCCTGTCTCTTGTAAAAAAATTAATAAATGAGCTGTTCATTTTCCTAAAGAGCTGAATAAGACAGAGCCATCATGCCCGACCAGGCGGTTCATCCTTGGTGGTCGGGCTGCCCGTGACCTTGCCAGATGGTCTCATCGCATCGCAGATTAACTTCCCTGATCACTATCGCCTTCCATGCTAATGCTCCGGCTTCCCTGGGCTTATGCTGCACAAGAAACAAGACAGTCGCTCTTTGTTTATCTGTTGTGGTTAAAAAATCCAACATCAAACTGATGCAATGCAATGAAATCCTATTGTCTTCTCTGGTGCAGAGACAATGCTGGACAATAATCCCTGTGGGTCACATTTGGCAGCAATGAAAGCTGATTCGGGGAGAATTAAGTTTCTCTATTCTGAGCTCTAAGAGCGTTTTGTCTCCCCCTGAAGGTCATGTCTGCTTTTTGTCCTTCTTGGGTCTCCAGGGTGCGGCGTCGATAAATGTACGTATCATTACGCATCATTGAGCACGTTGGCCCATTGCTGCGATACGTCCGCGCAATTTTGCCTATTGTTCACAATCATTATTAAAGACAAGAACATATTTCTTTTTTTCATTTTTTTTGAGGGGGGGGGGGGGGGGGTTTAAAAGGATTATAAAAAAACGCTAATAATAGTCTTCGTTGTAACCTTTAAAGCCCTCGGGGAAAAAAAATCCCAAACCCTCCAACAAGGTTTTATACACACACCGCAAGTATATATATAATGTGGTAACATACACATTCATAAAAATATGAAATATGTACAATATTTACCGTATTTAAACATTGCTGGAACTTATTTCCTGAGCGCATTTATTTCCGCTTCCATTACAGGGTACTTCCGACTTCTGGCAACAAATGCGAGTGTTTTCTAATCATGACAGACAAATGAGGATTCACAACCTTATCTTTTTTTAAGCTGAATATATGGAGGATTAACTTTTGCTTCTAGAAGCCAGCACGAAGGAAGTTGGAGCAGACTGGAGCCGAGAGAGTGATGTTGGCGTGACTTTGACGCTGGAAACATGCAACTTGGAGCCATGCTATTTCGACATAAATGGAGTGCTTAGCCAAAATGAACTGGAAAAAAACATCCCCAGCCAACTGGAACAAGGAGACAACTGTCCATTGAGTAAGTAGCTAAAATATTGATTATGATACATGCAGCCCGTGACCCCGAAAGGGACAAGCGGTAGAAAATGGATAGATGATACGCGCAGCACGTCATGCCACATGAAATGTGGGTTAATACTTTACATTGTTATATGGTTGGATGCTATAATCATCCACTGTTGCCATTCGTAAAAATAAAACATAGCGTATAGTTCTAACTTGTGAAGAAGATGGTCTGTAAAAATACAATTTGGACCAAAGCTTCTCCGTTACATGGTATGCAGACCACAAGGAAGTGTATTAGGCCCCTTTAAGTTCTTGTTTTTTATTTCTCCTATTCACACACTAATATATGTGGTATAAAAATAGGCATCCTAAATATATAAGGATGCACAACTGGTCTAAAAACATGTCTTAATTCTTGACTTACCAACGTAACACTGAACAGGAAGTAGTCTCCGCCGCCACGAATGTGCGCCAAAAAGATGCACTAGAACCACGGCCCTACCTGAGATCTACTGTATGTGATGCCTCGGTCCTAATGTATAAAAGGCCAAATGGGACAAATTTAAATAAAAAAATTAATACATCTTTGAATAATTACTTACATGTGTCTTTATCAAGTAAATCATGAAAACAATAATTAAGTCATTTTACATTTAACAACATATGTATGTATATATATATATATTAGGGTTGTACGGTATACCGGTACTGGTATAGTATCGCGGTACTAATGAAACAAAAACGGTACTCTGTTTGAAAAGTACCAGTTCCCGGGCATGACGGCGCGTCGTCACGTCACGACTTTGCTGGTTTTGCGAGCAGAGGAGCATGTTCAGCAGCGCGCACACACGGAGTACTTACAAGCAGACACAGTGTGTAGACAGAAAAGGGAGAACGAACGCATTTTGGTCAAAAAACTAATGATAAAGGTGAAGTTATAACGCTGAAACGCCCTCAGAAAAGAGGTGCTTTAAGACATGGCGAGCTAGCCAGCGGCGAACGTCCATTCGCAGTCAGCAGTGTTTTAGCTACTTCTAAATCACTAATCCTCACCTCCATGGCGACAAGAAAAAAATAAATTTCTTACAAGTATCATCCCTGCAGGACGAGGAATAGCTAAACATGCTTCACTACACACCGTAGCTAACCGCTAACAGCAAACTAACACCATGAATGTAAACAAATGCCATGAGTGGATCTACACCTGACATCCAATAATAATGATACCAAGTACAGGAGCGTATCTAGTCGATACTACTATGATTACATCGATATTTCTTTTATCGTCACAAAATCTTTTTTCCTTTTTAAAAAATTCATATTATGTTTATAAACTCAGGAAATATGTCCCTGGACACATGAGGACTTTGAATATGACCAATGTATGATCCTGTAACTACTTCATACTTGCCAACCTTGAGACCTCCAATATCAGGAGGTGGGGGGTGTGGGGATTGGGGGGCGTGGTTGGGGGTGTGGTTATTTACCGCTAGAATTCACCAACTCGAGTATTTCATATATATTTCATATATATATATATATATATATATATATATATATATATATATATATATATATATATATATGTATATATATGTATGAAATACTTGACTTTCAGTGAATTCTAGCTATATATATATATTTATTTTATTTACATAAAAGAAATACTTGAATTATCTATCCATTAGATGGCAGTATTGTCCTGTTTAACTTCTCTGTTCATGACTGAGAAATCATTTCGGCCACCGTGTTCAATGGAGAAGTCTGTTCTACATATTTACAGGCAACATACACCTTCCCCTTCGAACTGTCCTGGATGAACTGAAATTCTTGTTTCCATTCGTTTTGGAACTTGCAAGCGTATTTATATTGTGGGAAAGCGGACGTGAGAATAGGCTGTCCCCACTCAGTCTCAGGTCCGCATTGAGCTGGAGGGGGCGTGGCCTCCAGCTCCGGCTGAATACCGGGAGTTTGTCGGGAGAAAATCTCTGCCGGGAGGTTGTCGGGAGAGGCGCTGAATAACGGGATTCTCCCGCTAAAAACGGGAGGGTTGGCAAGTATGAACTACTTGGTATTAGATTACTACCCAAATTTGTGGTATCATCCAAAACTAATGTAAAGTATCAAACAACAGAAGAATAAGTGATTATTACATGTTAATAGAAGTGTAGACAGAACATGTTAAAAGAGAAAGTAACCAGATATTAACAGTAAATGAACAAGTGGATTAATAACACATTTTTACAGCTTGTCTCTCATAATTTTGACAAAAGAGAATGAAAAATGACACAATATGTTATTGCATACATCAGCAGTCAAATTATAAGTTTTTTTGTTTGTTTTTTTGCTTTCTTACTACTAAAAGACAAGTTGTCTAATAAGTTCACTATTTTATTTAAGGACAAAATTGTTCTTCGATTGCAATAAAAAACATATGTTTAATTTACCGTAAGATTTTTTGTTAAAATAAAGCCAATAATGCAATTTTTTTGGGATTCCCCCTTATTTAGAAAAGTAACAAAGTATCAAAATACATTTTGGTACCGGTACTAAAATATTGGTATTGGGACAACACTGATATATATATATAATTCATAAATGACACATTTAAGTAAAGATTTATTTATTTAATTTTGTCCCTCCAAACTAATGCCACCACTGTATGTCACTTACGTATTATACTATTATACATGAGATCTGCTTTGGACTGTACACTGTAAGTAACATGAATGAGGCATCTTCCCTGTTTGCTCCTTTTACATCCAACATGGCGGACACGTACTGTATGATTCCACGTACAGTGTACACCATATAGTCTGTGTGGTGCACCCTGTGGGACGTTACGCTGCCGCCATGCTGCTTAATCTCTTCAATGCAAAGACGTCCCCCGTGGATGGGATATGTTTTTATCGTTACCCAGCATGCACTGCTCACGCACATTAGAAAACCATAACTTCTTAATTACAACGCAGAAGCAGCTTCTTGTCACGTGACTTAAATTGTTTCAAGAGAACACTTCTTTTACACTTTTACACCTGGCTTAACAGTGACTAATGAGGGTGTAACGACCTCGACGAGCAGGATGGACCGTTAGTGAGTAGAGGCTCCTGCGCTAATGAAATTTGGAGTCATTACCTTCATGACAAACTGCATCCTTATTTAACAACACTATGATAGATTCAAAGGGCTTCACCTCATCGCTCGGAAGTCAAAAGCTGCGGTCAAGTTCACCTGCTTGGCAAAAAGGTTAGAAATGTATGTTTAATAATTTCATAGTTAAGAAAGCATCGCTTCAATTACAGAAATTATATTATTGCATATTTTAGTGGCTACACAAACCATAGTGAGTCGTGGAGAACATGGTTGGGTTGAGAGTCACACAAGTAATATTTCTTTACCAGAGGACAATATGTCTCAAATTCAGGGGCTGGCCGTGCGTTTCCCACCTAGGCCTTCAGTGATGTCCGACTTCAAAGATTACCTCTCAAAACACCATAATTGATGTCACCACATGACCATTGCTGGAGAAATACTATACGGGAACACATTTACACATACTACTGGGCATTGAATCACCTCAACAGTGTATTTTCTGGCGCATTTAAATATCTATTCAAACGCATCAGCAATTAAAACATATTTCATATCATACTGTCAAAATCAAAATAGCAAAAACATATTTAAAAGTGAAAAAATAAAATATTTGAACTCACAATTTGTAGCACCTACTCGACGCTGTAGAAGCCAGTGGTACCCCTCGTCGTCGGCTTATTCGAGTGGAAATGGCGAGCATTTCATCGCCAGAACAGGTGAGCGAGTTTCCGGAGTTGGCCGACATCGTCTCAGAAGATGTAGTTTCTCTTTAAATATCCTTCTTGAAAATGGCCTTGCAAATATATATCTGCCACCTAATCAACGTTTTGTTCTCCTTCTCTGCTATCCCGGTCTGGCTACGGCGCAACACTTCCCGCTTCCTGCTAAATTGGAATGACAAGTTTGTATCCAATCACAGTCTTGTTAACATCAGGCTACTTAGATAGGCTACTGTCAACAACTTGTGATCTGATTGGCTACAGCAACTGTCTCTCAACTCTACGTGTTCTCAAATGTATCCGCTAACGGTCCCGATGAGTATCCAATCACAGGATGTGTAAATGTCACGTTCAACGTTAGGCCTTCTAGAAGGCCTTACTGACAACGACTCGTGATCTGATTGGCTATCGCAACTGTCTATCACCTCTATGTCCCCGTTCACTTAAAGTGCATGGACGCCCGCATTGTTGATTCTGAAGGCCTCGGGCAGATTTGGTACAGCATGGCAACATAAGATAGCTGAATTCTGATTGGATACAAACTAAAGCTAAAAACAACAGCACTGTAAGGAGCATAATATGACATGAAGAGGATATGAATACTTTTAGATATTTAGGGAAAGTAAATTTAAAAATAATTTTATCTTTAATTATGAGAATGATTTCTGGTTATGTTAGGCCAGCAGAGAAGGCCTTGCTGGCCCTGACACCACTACTCAAATTGTAGTATGCAAACTTTATGGAATTGGAATCGTCTTCTCTGGAGTACGGCAGCTGAACTTCTGCTTCTCATGTCAATTTGTAAATATTCAGCGCTTCACTATCTGTTTTCGTTTACACAAAGAGTTCATAACAAAACACTTCTTACCCTTAAAAAGTGGAAAGGGAAAGCTTTAGTTTAAATTGATATTATCAAGCTCGTGCAAGAAAGAAATTCCAGTTGGGGTTGGTCGTCCCATATTCTCACATCTTCATGCATATCTATGTTAAAGTTCCTTCTTCATTGAGGGCCCAATTCTGCTGTTTGCACTGAAGTGTTTTTTTTGTGAGCTTGAAGTTACGCACCTTCCTGTTATTCATATCTTTACGCCCCTTCTACACTAAGCAGGCTAAGGTTATCCAGGGTATATCCCACCTAACCTTATCCTTGTCCACACACACACACAATGCCACCGTTTAACACCCCTTCCTCCCTCCGTTCGCTGGCGCAACGCGACTTAGTACGCATGTGCGGGAAAAAAATGTGTGCGTCATAGTCACCTCTGTACCTGGAAGTGTATTCTTACCCTGTGTTTCAATGTAGACCAGACCTGGGCATTCTGCGGCCCGCGGGCCACATCCGGCCCTTTGTGCGTCCCTGTCCGGCCCGCGTGAGGCCAATCATAAATTACAAAATACATTTTAAAAAGTATCTATGTCGAGTGTGCAATACAACGGTGCTGCTTTTGTTTTGAAAAGCGTTATTTGTAGGGATGTCCGATATTATCGGCCGATAAATGCGTTAAAATGTAATATCGGAAATTATCGGTATCGTTTTTTTTATTATCGGTATCGGGTTTTTTTTTATTTTGTTTTTTTTAATTAAATCAACATAAAAAACACAAGATACACTTACAATTAATGCACCAACCCAAAAAACCTCCCTCCTCATTCACACAAAAGGGTTGTTTCTTTCTGTTATTAATATTCTGGTTCCTACATTATATATCAATATATATCAATACAGTCTGCAGGGATACAGTCCGTAAGCACACATGATTGTGCGTGCTGCTGGTCCACTAATAGTACTAACCTTTAACAGTTAATGTTACTCATTTTCATTAATTACTAGTTTCTATGTAACTGTTTTTATATTGTTTTACTTTGTTTTTTATTCAAGAAAATGTTTTTAATTTATTTATCTTGTTTTATTTTATAATTTTTTTTTAAAAGTACCTTATCTTCACCATACCTGGTTGTCCAAATTAGACATAATAATGTGTTAATTCCACGACTGTATATATCGGTTGATATCGGTATCGGTTGACATCGGTATCGGTAATTAAAGAGTTGGACAATATCGGAATATCGGATATCGGCAAAAAGCCATTATCGGACATCCCTAGTTATTTGTATTACTTCTGTGTGGACGTATGCGCGTGTGTGATTGTGAGTGAATTGAACAGCGGCAATCACAAATTACAACATAAAGTTTAAAAAACATCTATGTCGTGCGCGCAATATAACTGTGCTGCTTTTATTTTGAAAAGTGTTATTTATGGGCGTATGTCTGGGTGTAACCTGTGAGTGAAGGTGCACAGCGACAAGTAATGAGAGCTAAAAAGAGAAAAGTTGATGACGAATGCCGTGTTTCCAACAAGACATGGACTGCCAAGTATTTCTTTACAGAAATTAAAGGTAAAGCCGTGTGCTTAATTTGTGGTACACAGGTTGCTGTGTTTAAAGAATACCATTTGAATCGCCACTACACGACGAAGCACGAGGAAAAATACCGGAATCTGTCTGATGAAGCGCGCGCAAGGGAGGCTGATGCGTTGATGGTAAAACTGCAAACTCAACAAGGACTTTTTGCCAAATTTCACACCCCCAGAGATGCAGCCGTCAGGACAAGTTTCATCATTTCTCACAAAATCGCCAGAAAAAGTAAGGCGTTTTCTGACTGAGAGTTTATTAAGGAGTGCTTATTGGACTCTGCTGCGCTGATAATGCCCGTGCCGGATAATGCATCCCCGGCGTAGAATCAACTAAAGCCCACACTTAAAGTTTCCACGTGCAAGATTGAATCTATTTAAAAAAGTTATTTAATAAGAAGCCAAAAGTGCAAAAAGAATAATGTTCGTGTTGGAGGAGTTGTGAATGAATGAAATATGAAATCCGTGCTGCAGTCTGCAGGTGTACCTAATGTTGTGGCCCAGCAGCGACTGCAGCACGGATTTCATATTTCATTCATTCACAACTCCTCCAACACGAACATTATTGTTTTTGCACTTTTGGCTTCTTATACAGGAGTAAAAATATAGGACCCCAGCTCACACACTGTACAGCAGATTTTCACAGTTTACGTGTGTGTGTGTGTGTGTGTGTGTGTGTGTGTGTGTGTGTGTGTGTGTGTGTGTGTGAGTGAGTGAGTGATATTAACTGTCAAAAAAAGTCCTAATCCGACTGCAGATTTGCACATAGCCAAGGTCAAAGGTCAGCCCACAATTCTTAAAGGCCTACTGAAATGAGATTTTCTTATTTAAACGGGGATAGCAGGTCCATTGTATGTGTCATACTTGATCATTTCGCGATATTGCCATATTTTTGCTGAAAGGATTTAGTAGAGAACATCGACGATAAAGTTCGCAACTTTTGGTCGCTGATAAAAAAGCCTTGCCTGTACCGGAAGTAGCGTGACGTCACAGGTTGTGGAGCTCCTCACATCTGCACATTGTTTACAATCACGGCCACAAGCAGCGAGAGCGATTCGGACCGAGAAAGCGACGATTACCCCATTAATTTGAGCGAAGATGAAAGATGTGTGGATGAGGAAAGTGAGAGTGAAGGATTAGAGGGCAGTGGAAGCGATTCAGATAGGGAAGATGCTGTGAGAGGCGGGTGGGACCTGATATTCAGCTGGGAATGACTAAAACAGTAAATAAACACAAGACATATATATACTCTATTAGCCACAACACAACCAGGCTTATATTTAAAGGCCTACTGAAATGATTTTTTTTTATTTTAACGGGGATAGCAGATCCATTCTATGTGTCATACTTGATCATTTCGCGATATTGCCATATTTTTGCTGAAAGGATTTAGTATGGAACAACGACGATAAAGTTCGCAACTTTTGGTCTCTGATAAAAAAAAGCCTTGCCCCTACCGGAAGTGGCGTGACGACACCGGAGGAAGGACTGCTCATATTTTCCTATTGATAACACCAGCAGCGAGAGAGATTCGGACCGAGAAAGCGACGATTACCCCATTAATTTGAGCGAGGATGAAAGATTTGTGGATGAGGAACGTTAGAGTGAAGGACTAGAATGCAGTGCAAGACATATCTTTTTTCGCTCTGACCGTAACTTAGGTACAAACTGGGTCATTGGATTCCGCACTCTCTCCTTTTTCTATTGTGGATCACGGATTTGTATTTTAAACCACCTCGGATACTATATCCTCTTGAAAATGAGAGTCGAGAACGCGAAATGGACATTCACAGTGACTTTTATCTCCACGACAATACATCGACGAAACACTTTAGCTACGGAGCTAACGTGATAGCATCGTGCTTAACTGCATATAGAAACAAAATAAATAAATCCCTGACTGGAAGGATAGACAGAAGATCAACAATACTATTAAACCATGGACATGTAAATACACGGTTAATGCTTTCCAGCTTGGCGAAGCTTAAAAATGCTGTTGCTAACGACGCCATTGAAGCTAACTTAGTAACGGGACCTCACAGAGCTATGATCATCATCATCATTTCTTTTTATTCCTTTCATGAAAATGCATATATACAAGCCATATACAGTTGACACTTTCGTTATTTTTTTGTTTCTTATACATTTCCATGATCAGAAAGGAGCAGATGGAAGAATGATAAAAACATTAGCGCTCCACCTACGCCAGCCAGTCCTCATCTGCTCATCAACACCCGTGCTCACCTGCGTTCCAGCGATCGACGGAAGGACGAAGGACTTCACCACGATCATCCGTGCGGTCGGTGGCTAGCGCGTCTGCTATCCGAGTCAAAGTCTTCCTGGTTGTGTTGCTGTAGTCCGCCGCTAATACACCGATCCCACCTACAACTTTCTTCTTTGCAGTCTTCATTGTTCATTAAACAAATTGCAAAAGATTCACCAACACAGATGTCCAGAATACTGTGGAATTATGAGATGAAAACAGAGCTATTTTGTATTGGATTCAATGGGGTACCGATACTTCTGTTTCACTGGTTACGTCACGCGCATACGTCATCATCCAAAGACGTTTTCAACCGGAAGTTTAGCGGGAAATTTAAAATTGTACTTTATAAGTTAACGCCGCCGTATTGGCATGTGTTGCAATGTTAAGATTTCATCATTGATATATAAACTATGAGACTGCGTGGTCGGTAGTAGTGGGTTTCAGTAGGCCTTTAATATGCCACAAATTAATCTGCATAACAAACACCTCCCCCCTCCCGTCCATATAACCCACCAATACAAATCAAACACCCGCATAACACACTCAATCCCACAGCCCAAAGTACCGTTCACCTCCGTAAAGTTCATACAGCACATATATTTCCGCAAAGTTACGTACATGACATGCACATAGCGGCACACACGTACGGGCAAGCGATCAAATGTTTGGAAGCCAAAGCTGTACTCACGGTAGCGCGTCTGCTATCCAACTTAAAGTCCTCCTGGTTGTGTTGCTGTAGCCAGCAGCTAATACACCGATCCCACCTACAGCTTTCTTCTTTGCTGTCTCCATTGTTCATTAAACAAATTGCGAAAGATTCACCAACACAGATGTCCAGAATACTGTGGAATATTGCGATGAAAACAGACGACTTAATAGCTGGCCACAATGGTGTCCCAATATGTCCGCACAATCCGTGACGTCAAGCGCAAACGTCATCATACCGAGACGTTTTCAGCAGAATATTTCGCGGGAAATTTTAAATCGCACTTTACAAATCTAACCCGGCCGTATTGGCATGTGTTGCAATGTTAAGATTTCATCCTTGATATATAAACTATCAGACTGCGTGGTCGGTAGTAGTGGGTTTCAGTAGGCCTTTAAACTTTCAATTGTTGTTTGTCCAATCAAGGACCTGATTTTGGAGGCACATAATTAGCTGCTAGCCGCTTGTCAGCCGGGGGACTAAAATAAACAAATGTACAGTGTCAGCCAGAGGGTATCACATACTTGTTCGGGAAAATCGTCCAAAAACGATCAGTGGCAGACCCCTAACTGTGACCCTTGTGTACGTCAGTGTTCTCCAGTAACCCATTCAAAAAAAAAATCACATCTAATGCCAGAAATTCAATTAAGAGTGCTTACAGTTAATGATTTTGGAACTACATGAAGCAATAAATCATTTGATCAGCTCTCTACACTATAATTATGCTGCTATTACTGTCATTATGTACAATATTTAAACATCCTAATATGTTTTATTGGATACAATATTATTATCAGGGTTTTCTTGTTGGAAGTGAAAAGTTGTTCGCAGGCGAGTGTGACACTGCAGGACACGGGAGGAGAGTGTCTGGCATCTTTAGGAACAGCCTTGAATCCACTCTGACAGCTGCGTATCTTCACCTTGTCACCCTGACAATACTTGTTGGCCTCTCAAACTCAGTGCTGACACACGCGAGATCATACTTGATCTTAGCTGGATTATTATTGAAAATATTAGTCTGCATCACGTGTACACTGATATGGTCTATTTAGCGTGTAGTGTAGATGTTTCTACATTAACGAGCCAATTTTCCCGCTTTATAACCGCCCCTTCTCATTTCAGTTCATGCTTCGCTGCTTCTCGTTCCCAGGCGGCTTTCTGGCCGACCCTGCAGTGTTTGCAGTGCAGCTCTCTCCCGCTGATAGCTGCGAGTCCCGCAACGGGTGCTACAGCAGAACCAGACCCGATGCACTCGTCTTCATCATTATTCTCTGTTTGTGTTGCAAGGTAGGCATTAAATAGATGTCTCAATGCTAGTGCGAGGGAGACGTTTTTATTTTTTTTTGTTAGCTTGCTAAGGCAGCGCAAGTGTGCCAAATGTATGCAAAAAGAACATTTTGAGGACGGTCACCAATAAATGCGGTTTAATCCAGCATCATTATAAATCTGATAAAAACAATGGTATCCATCTGCAGTGAAGAATGACTCAAAATACCTTCCTAAAATAGATATTTAATCTGATTAATTCAATCAATCATTTAGACAAATTCTTGATTTTATTTAGCCCTGATCAAAGCTTCCAATTAAAAAAAATCAATGCTTTCCTCTGTGACAATATGAGTGCACTCACAGTATTGTTATTTCTCCTGTGTAGATGTTCATTTATGAGCGTACACAAAGACCACTAAAGGCAGTAAATAAAACATCCTACAGTAGTTTAATGGTGAGTACACAACATTGACCTTTATGCCCCGTCTGAAAAACCACTCCCACTAAATAAAAAGATCCTCTATAAAGCAAACTTTGTAATGCTGTTCTATCAGTAATTTGTGTCCCTATACAGCAGAGCTGGGCAAATATTTTGAATCGGGGGGGCCACATTGAGAGAAAAAATGTGTCTGGGGGGGCCAAAGTGTATGTGTGTGTAAATTAAATATACGCTTTTAGCTGTAAAAATCTGCTGTACAGTATGTGTGTTTGGGTCCCTTTTTTTCAGGAACACTAATACCAAAAGTCACAATGTCTGATAGAGTTCTAAAAAAGTTATGACAGACCACTTAAAAAAAAACGGGAATGGAATTTTACAGTTTTTTACTGAATGGGACACCCAAAATGTACATTAAAACAAAAAAAGTGGGATTTACAATATTAACTATGAACAATAAAACATTGAATATTAACAACATATGAACATCGCTCTTCTTTTACTTCTCAGACCACCTCCTCGATAGACATCTTTTACAATCAAGCAAAATGTAATAAACAGCAAAATATGAATGCGAAGGGTAATAAACACCTACTATATGATATATTATCACTTTTATGCAGAAATTTGTTGTAAAGACTTGCTTCCGCATTTGTTCCTGACACATGCGTTTCGGGCTGGCTGCGCTGAAGAAAAAAAAACCCCGCCCACCCGTTCCTCGTCTGAGCTGCTGTGATGTAGATGACCGTAATAACTTGTATAACACTCAAAAGCGCAGATTTCAACCATGGAAATACTTTCTATAGTTCAAGACTTACAGTAATTTAAAAACAGCACTGCACATCATAATGGCGGCTACAGTTTTGGCAGGCCGGATTGAAAATCTTAATGGGCCGCATGTGGTCCGCGGGCCGTATTTTGCCCAAGTCTGCTATGGAGCCTGTTTATGACCACCAAACGTGCAAAGAATCCATCATCTCCCTCCATAAACCTCCCCAATGTACACGGTCACCGCTCTAATGGAGGACGGATTTGTTAGAATGTTTTTTTTTTTAAGGCAGGCTTCACTCAAACAAAGGATATCTAACAACAACTTGCAGTGTTTCCTACAAAGCAGCAATCTATCTGTGGTTATAGGGGGGCGTGGCGAGATGACTTCATCATCTAATTTGCATAACTGTCTGTGATGCCTGTGCATGTCATTTTTATAAACTGGACACAAAATGAGTTAAAACATGAAAAAATAAAACATATACACTATACCCATCCATCCATTTTCTACTGCTTGTCCTTACAGCTGCATTCGAGTGGAAGGAGGTGTACACCCTGGTCAAGTCGCCACTTCATCGCAGAACCAACACAGACAACATTCACACACTCGGGCCAATTTAGCGTTGCTAATTAACCTATCCCCAGGTGCATGTCTTTGGAGGTGGGAGGAAGCCGGAGTACCTGTAGGGAACCCACACAGTCCCGTGAAGAACATGCAAACTCCACACAGAAACACCCGGAATCAAACCCAGGACTTATTGTGAGGCACGAGCACTAACCACTGTTCCATTGTGCTGCCCATACACTATATCATTTACAATATATGGCTTCTTTTCGCGGGTGGGGGTGCCAACAGTGTGGGCCCCTGCTGCTTCATGAGAAGAGTGGTACGTACTTCTATGTCAGAGTCTCCAAAAGTGTCCAAAAAGACCAGAAAAGTCATCAGATTTCATCTAAAGGAGTCTGAATACTTGCTAAATTTAGCAACAATGTTGCTGACTTAGCAACCCTGATCCCACCTGCTACGTCTTCCTATTCTCTGGCAGACCAAGGGCCTCATTTGTAAAACTGTGCGCAGATTCCAAAGTAAAACATTACATATGCACAAACCTCAGAATCTATTTACGCAAAAAATTAATTCATAGAGCATACTGCACACAGGTCTATGCATGCTTGTCATAAAAAAAATCACACCTACAATGAACTGTGCACAGAAGAGTTTCACCCTGTTGTCCTCCCACTACTCCAAATACTAATACTAAGTGGTCATGCTAAACTGATGAATATGGTGATGTGTTCAGGATCATGTGTTCACTGTCAATGAAGGAAAACAGAGACCGTGACTCCGAAAGAGAAGGCATCATTTGCTGATTGGTGTTTATTACTATGAGCGCTGTAACAAGATTATTTTTGGAGGGCTAAGTAACACATCTAATAAAAAATTTAAAAAAATGCAGAATAGTTTAATCCCAATTACCGTATTTTCCGGACCACAGGGTGCACCGGATTATAAAGCACACTGCCTATGAACGGTCTATTTTTGATCTGTTTTCATATATAAGGCACACCGGATTATGGTTTTTTTTTTGTTTTTTTTTTGTCATAAAGAAATACAATCATGTGTGCTTACGGACTGCAGACTGTATTGATCTACACTACCGTTCAAAAGTTTGGGGTCACATTGAAATGTCCTTATTTTTGAAGGAAAAGCACTGTACTTTTCAATGAAGATAACTTTAAACTAGTCTTAACTTTAAAGAAATACACTCTATACATTGCTAATGTGGTAAATGACTATTCTAGCTGCAAATGTCTGGTTTTTGGTGCAATATCTACATAGGTGTATAGAGGCCCATTTCCAGCAACTATCACTCCAGTGTTCTAATGGTACAATGTGTTTGCTCATTGGCTCAGAAGGCTAATTGATGATTAGATAACCCTTGTGCAATCATGTTCACACACCTGAAAACAGTTTAGCTCGTTACAGAAGGGGCGGCATGGCGTAGTGGGTAGAGCGCCCGTGTCAGAAACCTGAGGGTTGCAGGTTAGCTCCCCGCCTCTTACCATGCCGTTGTGTCCTTGGGCAGGACACTTCACCCTTGCCCCCGGTGCCGCTCACACCGGTGAATGAATGTTGAATGAATGATAGGTGGTGGTCGGAGGGGCCGTAGGCGCAAATTGGCAGCCACGCTTCCGCCAGTCTACCCCAGGGCAGCTGTGGCTACGAAAGTAGCTTACCACCACCAGGTGTGAATGAATGATGGGTTTTTTAACATGTAAAGCGACTTTGGGTACTTAGAAAAGCGCTATATAAATCCCAGGTATTTTTTTTTTTTTTTTTTTTTTTTTACAGAAGCTACAAAACTGACCTTCCTTTGAGCAGATTGAGTTTCTGGAGCATCACATTTGTGGGGTCAATTAAACGCTCAAAATGGCCAGAAAAAGAGAACTTTCATCTGAAACTCGACAGTCTATTCTTGTTCTTAGAAATGAAGGCTATTCCACAAAATTGTTTGGGTGACCCCAAACTTTTGAACGGTAGTGTATATTGATATATAATGTATATATTGTGTTTTTTATGTTGATTTGATAAAAATAAAAAATATAAACATTTTTTAATTTTTATTTCTTGTGCGGCCCGGTACCAATCGGTCCACGGACCGGTACCGGGCTGCGGCCCGGTGGTTGGGGACCACTGATCTGCATAACATGTAGGGATGTCCGATAATATCAGCCTGCCGATATTATTTACAACAGGGGTCTCAAACATGCGGCCCGCGGGCCAATTGCGGCCCGCGAGACGTTATTGTGCGGCCCCCACCTTAATATGAACGTTTAACACGTGTAACACGTTGGTCGGGATCGGGGCTAATTGTGCTACCGTAACTGCTCGCTGTAAACTCCACAGCGAGCCCCCCCCCCCCCCCCCACCCCCACTCCTACCTAACAATTTTTGTTATTTGGGTCCAAAATACCCCTGCGTTAGTGGAAAAGTGGCAAATGAGTGAAAGCGAGAGAAACGTTGCCATGGAGACGAGGGTTGTCTTAAGTGCCTGCGCGCAGTCACACGGCGACACCTGTCCGTCAGTAATAAAGTCCCTGATAACCTGGACCAATTCAAACCGTTATTTGTTTTTTTTATTGTTTAATTTGCATTGCCTCACACGATGAACACTACATATATTTTTATATGATGCCATATAACACTCCGGGAGCCGTCACTTTTTCCCGGTACTTTCCGCCAACCGGCGTGTTGCTGTAGGGAGGAAAAGCGGAACGACACACATTGCGGAAATAACATTATTCTCCGTGCGTCGGTTAAATACAAATATATTCCACAACCCCAAACATGTCTTTTTCAAAGCGTGCAGTGAAGAGAAAGGTTAGTGATGAGCAAAGACAATTCCAGGAAAAGTGGGAGATGCAATATTTCTTTGTTGAGCACAGGGGCACTCCGACGTGTCTTATTTGCACAGAGAAAGTTGCGGTGCACAAGAAATACAATTTAAAACGTCATTATACCACTAGACATGCTGAGGAGTATGCAAAATACCAGGGAGATGAAAGAGTGAACCGGGTTGCACATTATGTGTATGTGTATACATTGTTGCTGACTGGAGAAATTGAATTATTATTGTTAGAATAGAAAGTACTTTATTGATCCCTGGGGGAAATTCACCACCACAGTTCACTCACAATAGACAAGAATAACAATAAATAATATAATATATATAATATATTATATATATAATATATAAATAATATAAATATATTCTACATATACTACATATACTCTACATTTAAGTGCAGTCAAGGAACATATGCATTATATACAGTCTGATGGCTGTCGGTATGAAGGACCTCCTGTGTCGTTCCGTGTTGCATTTTGGGAGTCTGAGCCTTCCACTGAACGTGCTCATTCTCCCCGCAAGGTCCGAGTGTAGTGTGGGAGGTGTTGTCCATAATGGCTAGGAGTTTTGCTAGACTTATCCTCTCTTGTTATTACTTATGACTGATTTATTTACTTAATTCTCATTTTGTTCATTTATATTTTGATTTTATTTTGTGTTGAAAATAAAAATAAAGACATTTAAAAATAATTTTTTTAAGAAATCTTTTCTTGCGGCCCAGCCTCACCCAGACTCTGCATCCAGTGGCCCCCAGGCAAATTGAGTTTGAGACCCCTGATTTACAATTAGTACACTAACCCAAAAAACCTCCCTCCCCCATTTACACTCATTCACACAAAAGGGTTGTTTATTTCTGTTATTAATATTCTGGTTCCTACATTATATATCAATATATATCAATACAGTCTGCAAGGGATACAGTCCGTAAGCACACATGATTGTGCGTGCTGCTGGTCCACTAATAGTACTAACCTTTAACAGTTCATTTTACTCATTTTCATTAATTACTAGTTTCTATGTAACTGTTTTTATATTGTTTTACTTTCTTTTTTGTTCAAGAAAATGTTTTTAATTAATTTATCTTATTTTATAAAAATTTTAAAAAAGGACCTTATCTTCACCATACCTGGTTGTCCAAATTAGGCATAATAATGTGTTAATTCCACGACTGTATATATCGGTATCGGTTGATATCGGTATCGGTAATTAAGAGTTGGACAATATCGGAATATCGGCAAAAACGCCATTATCGGACATCCCTAATAACATGTAATGGTGGTTCTTTGGTCAAAATGCTGCATAGATTATGTTTTACAGATCATCTTCAAGTCGCTTTCTGACAGTCGCTTCCAAATGCGCCATTTTGTGAGCGGTTTTATTTACGTGGCTCACCTTCGGCCGCGTCTTCTCCCCGTCATCTTTGTTGTAGCGGTGTAGCGTGCAAGGACGGGAGTGGAAGAAGTGTCAAAAGATGGAGCTAACTGTTTTAATGACATTCAGACTTTACTTAAATCAATAACAGAGCAGCATCTTCTCTTCCGTGGCTCACTAGTGCAATAACAAGGCCGGAAATGTGTCCCGTGAAAAACCGTCCGACCGGAACTCTCTAATAACTTTAGTTCCTTGGGTGAATAATGTAAACTCACAACACCGGTATGTTTTAGCGCTTTCATGGCGAGTTTACTGACAGATATAAGTAAGAACTTTGAACTACTTTATATTGGAAATGGCAACAGCGGAGGATGAATGTCCCATAACAAGAAGATAGAGAAAAATAAAAAGCTTATCGACTACAAAGGCGGATGCGTGCAATTTTTCAGGACTTATGCAGATCCCAAATACAGATCAGCAAGTACCAGAAGGTAAGAAAAGATGCTTTTGCAAAATATTGCGAAACAAAACGCCAGATAACAACGCTCATTAGCATTAAAGCTGTGTTCCCAGGTGAGCTAACTAAAAGCAGCAATGCTACATCATACTTCCATGACACTTTTGGGACCCTGCAGTCCTCATTGTAATCTTTATATTCCACAGACATCCTGTGATACCGAAACGTACCGTGTGGCGAGCTGGTCCCACTCAAGGACCCAATAAAACACACCTTGCTGCTCCTGCCAGGTGACACGGGCACACGGGACCAGGGTCGTAACTGATCTCCAACCTTGAAAGACAATGAAAGCAGTTCCTCATCACGCGTTTCTTTGTGAGCACACCAGCTGCTCCGACACGAAGCAGGTCAGTGCAGTGACACCGGGCGACTCTCATGACTGATAGCAGACACTTAACACATTTAGTGAGGTGTGGCCATGGTTGCACACACTGGCAAGCGTCCCAAATCCCTTTTTAAAAGAATGTCAAGCCTGTAATGGAGACACAATTACTGTTACTTCCCTCCCTGCAACTAAAGGTCCCTGAGAATAAAAGGACAGTAAATTCCCTCCAATCCATCCTAAATTATTAGTGAATTATAACCTACTTTAAAAGCAAGTCCACCTCCAGAATTTGTAGTGAAGTAAGAACCAAAACAAACATCTTTAATGAGGAGTTACTTCTAATACTAATGGTTGTCTAATCTAAGTGTTCAATTTTGAGTAATGATGGGCTTTTGTTCCCCTTAAAAGTAATCCTCACCAAAGATCGGATCTGGGCAAATTAAGGCCCGTTAAGCTTTTCAATCCGGCCCGCCGGACATTCTCAAATATTTTTTTTAGGTCTTTAAGATGGAAACTGTAGCTGCCATAATGATGTGCAGTGATGATTTCAAATTACCGTAAGTCTTGAACTATACAAAGTATTTCAATGGTTGCAATCTGCGCTTTTGCATGATATACTAGTTACTATGGTCATCTAAGTCAGTGGTCCTCAACCACCGGGCCGCGGCCCGGTACCGGTCCGTGGCCCGATTGGTACCAGGCTGCGGTCGCACAAGAAATAAATTAAAAAAATATATATATATTTTTTAAAATTAAATCAACATAAAAAACACAATATATACATTATATATCAATATAAATCAATACAGTCTGCATGGATACAGCCCGTAAGCACACATGATTGTATTTCTCTATGACAAAAAAAAAAAATTTTTTTTTTTTTTTACTAACCCCCAACCCCCCCGTCCGTGGGACAAATTTTCAAGCATTGACCGGTCCGCAAGTACAAAAAGGTTGGGGACCGCTGATCTAAGTCACAGCCGCTCAGACGAGGCACCAAGCGGTGTGGGTGGGGAGCGTTTCCACAGAGTGTTTCCAGAGCAACCAGCCTGAAATGCGGGTGTCAGGAACAGACGCGGAAGGAGATTTTTACAGCAGAGTTCTAAAGCTTAGTGATATATCAGATTGTAGGTGGGGGTTTTTTTTACCCTTCGCTTTCATATTTCGCTGTGTTTGTTGCATTTTTGTTGCGTTTCGCTTGATTGTAAAATATGTTGATCAAGAGTGGGTGTGACGTTCATATGTTGTCAATATTCAGTGTTTTATCGTTCATAGTTAATATTGTAAATCCCACATTCTTTATTTTCATGTACATTCTGGGTCTCATTCAGTAAAAAAAATTTAAATTCCATTCCGATTTTTAAGGAGGTCTGTCATAACGTTTTTAGCATTCAATCAGACATTATTGGGAGGTTTTGTATTAGTGCTTACGTGTGTGTGTGTGTGTGTGTGTGTGTGTGTGTGTGTGTGTGTGTGTGTGTGTGTGTATGTGTGTGTGTGTGTGTGTGTGTGTGTGTGTGTGTGTGTGTGTGTGCAGTCACGATCAAAAGTTTTTCTTGTAAAGAACATAATGTCATAGCTGTCTTGAGTTTCCAATACTTTCTACAACTCTATTTTTTTTGTGATAGAGTGATTGGAGCACATACTTGTTTGTCACAAAAAAAAGTTTGGTTCTTTTATGAACGTATTATGGGTCTACTGAAAATGTGACCAAATCTGCTGGGTCAAAAGTATACATACAGCAATGTTAATATTTGGTTACATGTCCCTTGGCAAGTTTCACTGCAATAAGGCACTTTTGGTAGCCATCCACAAGCTTCTGGCAAACTTCTGGTTGAATTTTTGACCACTACTCTTGACAAAATTGGTGCAGTTCAGCTAAATTTGTTGGTTTTCTGGCATGGACTTGTTTCTTCAGCATTGTCGACACGTTTAAGTCAGAACTTTGGGAAGGCCATTCTAAAACCTTAATTCTAGCCTGATTTAGTCATTCATTTACCACTTTTGACGTGTGTTTGGGGTCATTGTCCTGTTGGAACACCCAACTGCGCCCAAGACCCAACCTCCAGGCTGATGATTTTAGTCCAGTGGTTCTTACTCTGGGTTCGATCGAACCCTAGGGGTTCGGTGAGTCGGGCTCAGGGGTTCGGTGGAGGTCAAAACACACCCGACTCATCGTGTAAATACATCTTCTCCCTATCGGCGTATTACGGATACGGCAACAGCAGAAGTCAGACTGATTTGCAGGTGTGTAATTTGTTGTAAGTTTATGCACTGTGTTGGTTTTGTTCTTTGAACAAGGTGATGTTCATGCACGGTTCATTTTGTGCACCAGTAAAAAAAACATGGTAACACTTTAGTATGGGGAACATATTCACCATTAATTAGTTGCTTATTAACATGCAAATTAGTAACATATTGGCTCTTAACTAGTCATTATTAAGTACTTATTAATGCCTTATTCGGCATGGCCTTATTGTAACCCTAACCCTCTAACCCTGACCCTAACCCCCTAACCCTAACCAAATAACTCTAAATGAAGTCTTTGCTACTTAGAATATGTTCCTATAGTGTCCAAAAACCTCTAAATTAAGACTTTGTTACTTAGAATATGTTCCTCATACTAAAGTGTTACCAAAAACATATAACTTTGTCTTGAATTTGAAAAAAAAAAAACATTTTATTTTTTTACTACAGAAGGGTTCGGTGAATGTGCATATGAAACTGGTGGGGTTCGGTACCTCCAACAAGGTTAAGAACCACTGTCTTAGACTCACCACAGAACTTTCCTCCAGAAGGTCTTATCTTTGTCCATGTGATGTCAGATGAAACAAAAATTGAGCTGTTTGGCCACAATACCCAGCAATATGTTTGGAGGAGAAAAGATGAGGCCTTTAATCCCAGGGACACCATTCCTACCATCAAGCATGGTGGTGGTAGTATTATGCTCTAGGCCTGTTTTGCTGCCAATGGAACTGGTGCTTTGGGACAATGAAAAAGGAGAATTACCTCCAAATTTTTCAAGACAACCTAAAATCATCAGCCTGGAGGTTGGGTCCTGGGCGCAGTTGGGTGTTCCAACAGGACAATGACCCCAATCAGGCTAGAATTAAGGTTGTAGAATGGCCTTCCCAAAGTTCTGACTTAAACGTGTGGACAATGCTGAAGAAACAAATCCATGTCAGAAAACCAACAAATTTAGCTGAACTGCACCAATTTTGTCAAGAGGAGTGGTCAATAATTCAACCAGAAGCTTGTGGATGGCTACCAAAAGTGCCTTATTGCAGTGAAACTTGCCAAGGGACATGTAACCAAATATTAACATTGCTGTATGTATACTTTTGACCCAGCAGATTTGGTCACATTTTCAGTAGACCCATAATAAATTCATAAAAGAACCAAACTTCATGATTGTTTTTTTTGTGACCAACAAGTATGTGCTCCAATCACTCTATCACAAAAAATAAGAGTTGTAGAAATTATTGGAAACTCAAGACAGCCATGACATTATGTTCTTTACAAGTGTATGTAAACTTTTGACCACGACTGTATATATGTATACATAGATAGATATACTGGCCCCCAACCACATTTTTTTTTCTCAAAATTTGGCCCCTCGAGTCAAAATAATTGCCCAGGCCTGCCATAGATATAACTGGTGATGTGCCTCTGCTTTCTGGTAACGAACTGCATCATCATAAAATACAAACATTTCACCACAATGTCTGCCTTTTTTCAGTTGAAGTGATTGCAAAAGCCTTTCTCTTGTCTTTTTTGGGCCCTTTGCACTCTTTTCACTTTGCTGTCGTCGTTTTTCTTGGAGACATCTCTTACAGCACCGGTCCCGGCACACACACACACACACACACACACACACACACACACACACACACACGCACACACACACACACACACACACGCACACGCTGGCCACATCACCCGGCCGCAGAGTGACCTGCATCACCAATAGGTGCACCGCTCTCATGTGCGCTTTATTTGCGAAGTCTTGCGGAAACAATGTCAGCGTATTTTACTCATTCAACAAATGATCAAAGCAACAAAATACAAATCACAGTTTTTTCTATTAGAACTAACTGTTGCACCCCTAATAACATGCATTGTATTTTGAAAATAAGTCATACTTGCTTATTTATCAAACGATTATCATGCGGTTTGCTTTATTTCTAACGTGAAAACACGTATTACTTAAAAAAAATAATAATAATAAATCCTACCTGTAAAAAATTATTGTATTTTTCGGACTATAAGGCGCACTTAAAATCCTTAATTTTTCTCAAAACTCGACAGTACGCCTTATAAACCGGTGCGTCTAATGTACGGCATAATTCTGGTTGTTCTTATCAACCTCGAAGCAATTTTATTTGGTACATAGTGTAATGATAAGTGTGACCAGTAGATGGCAGTCATACATAAGAGATACGTGTAAACTGCAAGATGATGCCAGTAAACAACACCAAAACTTTAAATGTTCCATTGAGAATATAGAACATTACACACGGGGCTCAAAAATCTGTCAAAATGTTTTTAGTACGACTTTGGTAAGCTATGAAGCCACACCGCTTGATGGATTGTCAGCGCATTACACATACCAGTATTATTATGGTGTGTGTATAAGGACCGCAAAATGGCACCTATTAGCAGACATGTTACCTGGCGATTTGTTTCGCAATATTATCGAAAACCAACTTTTCTTACCTTTTGGTACCTGCTGATGTGTATTTGGGATCTGCATAAGTCCTGAAAATGTGCGCACATTCGCCATTGTAGTCCGTGCCGACACCGCAGTCATTAGCTTCTTCTTTTTCTCTACCTTCTTGTTGTTGCTGTTGCCATTGCTGATATAAAATAGCGTAAAGTTCTTACTTATATCTGTCAGTAGACTAGCTATTAAAGCACTAAAAATTGTTGTGGGTTTACATAATTCACCCATGGAACTTTAATTATTACAGGGTTCCAGTCGGACGATTTTTCACGACAAATTTCCGGCGATGATGTTGCACTAGTGAGCCACGGATGAGGAGATCCTGCTTCGTTAATGATTTAAGTAAAGTCTGAATGTCATTAAAACAGTTAGCTCCATCTTTTGGCACTTCTTCCACTCCCGTCCTTGCACGCTACAACAAAGATGACGGGGAGAAGACGCTGGCGAAGGTGAGCCACGTAAATAAGACCGCCCACAAAACGGCGCATCCTGAAGAGACGCTAAGAAAGTGACTGGAAGATGATCTGTAAAACATAATCCATGCAACATTTTGACCAAGGAACCACCATTACATGTTATGTAGACCTAAAGGAAGTGTTTTCAATTCAGAACAAAAATCATAATATGACTCCTTTTAATGCGCCTTATAATCCGGTGCGCCTTTTGTATGAAAAAAGACCTGAATAGACCCAATCATCGGCAGTGCGCCTTTTAATCCAGTGCGCCCTATGGTTTGAAAAATACAGTATTCCCAGTGTCCTTGTTTCAACTGTACAGCGAATTTTGCAACCATATGCAGCACAATGTGGTGACAATCTTTTATTTCCATGAAATGAATGAAATATCCTGGCACGCAGCTCAAATCTAGTTAAATGAATGATCTCCACCAGCATCTTCACCTTTATTCTTAAATTAGCGGGACCTTTGGACAACACAAACTACTGTAAAAACTTCACTGGCACTCCCTTTCTTCTTTTTACCTACTGAGGTTTCAGACCATCTTAAATCCACATAATACTCACTACAGGACACATAGTTGATCAACCTTTCCATCTCAACAATGAGACCACTATGCTGCTTAGGTATTACTGTCGCGTTTTATGAGAGAAGATCCTCTACCATGCTCAAAGATGCCATCTTTATCCTTAATGTTAGAGCGTGAATGACAGCAGCCTTCTTTTTTTAGAACATGTTATGACTTCTGTGGAGTTTTCTGAGAGTGTTGGTTAAGTGGAGTTTCTCATTTTTAGTTCAATGCTTGATGCAATTGGTAGTCTTGTAGCACACCTCAACATGCTACATCGGGTCTGTTAGAAATTGTAAAAAAAATAAAAAAAATAGCCTTCCTGCATCGTCACATCTTCTCTGACTTTGAGTTCAATATTAGGCTTATGGATTTTAGGCCTTAAAGGCCTACTGAAATGATTTTTTTTTATTTAAACGGGGATAGCAGATCCATTCTATGTGTCATACTTGATCATTTCGCGATATTGCCATATTTTTGCTGAAAGGATTTAGTAGAGAACAACGACGATAAAGGTCGCAACTTTTGGTTGCTGATAAAAAAAAAGCCTTGCCTATACCGGAAGTAGCGTGACGTCACCGGAGGAAGGACTCCTCACATTTCCCCATCGTTTACAAAGCAGCGAGAGAGATTCGGACCAAGAAAGCGACGATTACCCCATTAATTTGAGCGAGGATGAAAGATTTGTGGATGAGGAAAGTGAGAGTGAAGGACTACAGTGCAGTGCAGGACATATCTTTTTTCGCTCTGACCGTAACTTAGGTACAAGGGTTCGTTCATTGGATTCCACACTTTCTCCTTTTTCAATTGTGGATCACGGATTTGTATTTTAAACCACCTCGGATACTATATCCTCTTGAAAATGAGTCGAGAATGCGAAATGGACATTCACAGTGACTTTTATCTCCACGACAATACATCGGCGGAGCTCTTTAGCTACTGAGCTAACGTGATAGCATCGGGCTCAAATGCAGATAGAAACAAAATAAATAAATCCCTGACTGGAAGGATAGACAGAAGATCAACAATACTATTAAACCATGGACATGTAACTACACGGTTAATAATTCCCAGCTTGGCGAAGCTTAACAATGCTGTTGCTAACGACGCCATTGAAGCTAACTTAGCAACGGGACCTCACAGAGCTATGATGAAAACATTAGCGCTCCACCTACGCTAGCCAGCCCTCATCTGCTCATCAACACCCGTGCTCACCTGCGTTCCAGCGATCGACGGAAGGACGAAGGACTTCACCCGATCATCCGTGCGGTCGGCGGCTAGCGGCAGCTAGCGCGTCTGCTATCCAAGTCAAAGTCCTCCTGGTTGTGTTGCTACAGACAGCCGCTAATACACCGATCCCACCTACAGCTTTCTTCTTTGCAGTCTCCATTGTTCATTAAACAAATTGCAAAAGATTAATTAACGCAGATGTCCAGAATACTGTAGAATTTTGAGATGAAAACAAAGCTTTTTTGTATTGGATTCAATGGGGTACCAATACTTCCGTTTCAACGATTGACGTCACACGCATACGTCATCATATATAGACGTTTTCAAGCGGAAGTTTAGCGGGAAATTTAAAATTGTACTTTATAAGTTAACCCGGCCGTATTGGCATGTGTTGCAATGTTAAGATTTCATCATTGATATATAAACTATGAGACTGCGTGGTCGGTAGTAGTGGGTTTCAGTAGGCCTTTAAGATAGCCTAAATGTTTTCTTCCCACAGTTATAGATGGTATTATGGAATGAGAATGAATTGCTCGGATGAAGATAAAGGGGGAAGACGATAGCAATACATTAGGGCAAACTGAAAGGACAAAAAAATAACACTGACAAATTAAATTATTGATTGGTAAAGCAGTAAAAGAAAGCACAAATATTTGAGACGTACGAGCAAAACAAGAGTCAGTACTGTGCAACATCAGCTTTCCAGCACCATTTAATAGAAATGGTGTGGTCAAGACAAAGGGAGCCCCGTGGGGGGGGGTTTCATGTGGTGAATTAGCACCGATATCCCCAAGGAGTCTCAATCTCTCAGTTCTGAAGCATAAAATGAGTTTTCAAGGCCCTGGAGGGCATTTAGTGAACTTCTGCTACTCACACAAAAGCAACACCAGAGTTCCCCAGAGACACAATCAGGGGAGAGACATTTACAAAGAAATCAATTTCTAGCCTGGCTGGATTTGTCACAAGAGCACGCGAGTGCAGACAGAGGGTCGCCACAGGTGATAACAGCTTAGGATAAATGTGGCACAGGTGTTCTTCATACACTGGAGTAGGTGATCAGATGTTTTTCATTGATTTACCTTTTTTTGGAGGTGGTAATGGGAATTTTCGTTCTTTCAAGGGAGCCGATTCTTTTGGCCCGATTCCCAAATGGCTCCTTAAATCTTGTTGCTGCTTAAATGGATTTATTACCAAATACATGTCCAATTCATTTATTCTGTAAAAAAAAAAAAATTACAGTGGTATTTTGGCTGTCTCTCAGCTAATTATTATGCTTTAGGATACAAGCACAAATTCAGGTTACGTGCCTCCCCGGCGTTAGTTGGCACAGCTAAAAATATCACAGTGAACCAAGTAAGGTCTGACCAAAACATCAGGGACTTCATGTTTGAAGCTTGTGTACGCCTTGTTTCACGGCAAAGTTCAGATGTGCGGATGGGAATTGATAAGATTTTGATTCTGCTTAACAATTCTATTCCTTAACAGTTCTCTTATCGATTCTTATTTGGAAAAATGGTAGATTAGCATCAGTTTAGTTTAGTTTAGAGGTAACATGACCTTACAAGCCTTCATTGAGGTATCAAGAAGCACATATGTAGCATAGAAGAAGAAAAATATTTTTTTTGTAAATAAGAAATTAATATTCTTCTGTACAAGAATGTAACATTTAGTAACATGTGGAATTAACTTATCACATGCAAAGTGAGACATGTCAAGCCTTTATCGGTTATAATTTTGATTATTATGGCTTCCGGTTTATGAAAACTTTGAATTAAAAATCTGAGAAAATGTAAGGTTTCAAAAATTATTATCACAAATAAAGGCTTGCATGTAATAAATTAATGTCACAGATTAGTTTCACGTTTGAAGTTAATTGCTGACATGAATGGACTTTTTACACCATATTCTAATATGAGTTTCACCTGTATGATATAATAACTTTTGGTTGCCAAGAGTAATATACAATAATATACTGTAAACTCTTATTTATTGCTGTTAATTGATTCCTGGGCCTTGCCATGGTAAATTAATTAAGTAGGAATTAATAATATTATTATTAATGTGATTATAATATTATTGAAGTCATTTGTGTTAGGGCTGGGCGATATATCGATATACTCGATATATCGCGGGTTTGTGTTGGTGCGATATAGAAAATGACTATATCGTGATATTGGAGTATACATTCTCACGCAGTTGCTTTTAGCTGCGGGCATTACACTGCAGGCTCTTCTCACTCTTTGTTGTCTCTCCTTCTCACAGAGACATAAAACAAGCGCACCTTCGTACATACGTCACATACGTATACGCCCTCGCGAAGCAGAGAGGTAGCGGCATGGGTAACGTTAGCTGTGGTGCGAGTGGTAATACGAGAGAAAGAAGGTGCGAATCTGGTAATAAATGAAGGAAGAATTCATTCCCAAGAAAAACAGCAGTGGGTCCATCGTCTGGCGGTGGTTTGGCTTCAAGTGGGAACATGTTGAACAGACAACCGTAATTTGTCAAGTGTGGGGCAAAAGTGTTGCTACAAAAAGTAGCATTACTGCTAATATGTAGCATCATTTGAAAAGTCACCTGCTAGATAATGAAGAGTGCTTACTCCGCATGTCAACATCTCCGTTCGGTGCCGCACCAACAAAATGCAGAGGCAACTATTTCCACATCAACACCGTATGAAAAAAATAGTCAACAACAGAAGGAGATAACATCCGCAGGAACCTACCACATAGCAAAGGACATACACTATTTGATTTCCTATTATGCAGCTCATTTTTATTTGACACTTATTGAAATATCTGGTGTGACATCATGCACAAAAGTACACTTTATTTGTTTTAAACTATTGTAGTGGCGTTCTGTACAAAAAAGTGCACTTTAATTTAGTGTTGTTTTGATATGTCATCTTAGTGACATCATGCACAAAAGTGCACTAGTAGCTCGTTTTAAAATGTCTCTGACAATCGCAAGATTGTCAGAGACATTTTCGTTCTGTTTTGGAAATGACATGAATGTTTGTGCTTAATAACTGTTTAATAAATACACATTTGGTAAATTGACTTAGTTGTGATTTCCCTCTCTGCATGAAAGTTTAAAATGAGCATATATTAATGCAGTATGAAGAAGAATGTTTTAATGTAGACACATAGAATCATCATACTGCTGTGATTATATGCATCAAGTGTTCATTCAAGGCTAAGGCAAAATATCGAGATATATATCATGTATCGTTACATGGCCTAAAAATATTGAGATATTAAAAAAAGGCCATATCGCCCAGCCCTAATTTGTGTTTTACTTTTCATCATGTCAGATATGCAAGATTTTATTTAGTTATATTTATTTATTAACTGTATTTTATTTATTCATTGTTCTGTTAATCTTCATATGTCTTACTTGTATTTTATTCTTTACTCTACTCATGGTTCTTACTATTTTACAAGTTTTGTTATTTTTATTTTTCCAGCATTCCTCAGATGAGCCAATTGCCTCAGGGGTTATCGACCGTGCTTGTGGGGGCACTTTTGTGTCAGCGTCCTGGTGGCCATGGTCTGATGACCTCCTGGTGCAGATGGCTCCTGTGATAGTGTTTACTCACATGGCTCCTCCGTATTCAGCCATGCAATCATTGGTCCATATAGTTGCATATGTGTGTGTGCGTGTGTTTGGTATCTGTGTTCGTGCGTACGTATGTGATAATGGGGGATATAGGTCACCGAGGTATTGTTTTTAACTTTGTAAAGCACTTTGCGTTGCATTTCTTTTATGTATGAAAAGCGTTTTATAAATAAAGTTTGTTTGATTGATTGAATAATATATTAAATATTTTTTATAGCAAGAGCATAAAAAACATGTTAACAACTTATTTTTTTTAATTACGTTTTTTACCATTTAGAAAGCCCTCCAGACATGAAATAACACTCATATGGTCGCCTAGTAAGTATCACAATAGCCACCACTAGGCTACAGTTAGCTTCATACAATGCAAAAAGTCAGTGTTCAAAAACAAGAAAAAAAAAATACAAAAATTAGGGGTATTTTATTTGAACTAAGCAAAATCATCTGCCAGTAGAACAAGAAAATTTGGCTTGTCAAGACTTTCCAAAACAAGTAAAATTAGCTAACCTCAAAGAACCCAAAAATACCTTAAAATAAGTATATTCTCACTAATAACAAGTGCACTTTTCTTGGTAGAAAAAAAAAATTAAACCTTTTTGTTTATCCATCCATCCATTTGCTACCGCTTATTCCCTTTGGGGTCGCGGGGGGCGCTGGAGCCTATCTCAGCTACAATCGGGCGGAAGGCGGGGTACACCCTGGACAAGTCGCCACCTCATCACAGGGCCTTTTTGTTTAATATGTTGAAAAATATTCTTAAATTAAGTAAATGCTAGTGCCATTATCTTGACATAATGATATGTGCTCGGCATCATGATTTTTTTTTTTCATGCTTGAAGTCAGAAATTATTACTTTAAAAAAGTAGTTTTATATTTGTGAGTGTTAATGACACAGCTTTACAACAGTTGATATTCTAGTTTCAAGCATGTTTTACTCAATATAGGTCATAAAATCTCAGCTACAAGCTGTAATATCTTACTGAGATCATTTAGGACCGAAACCCTTAAAACAAGTAAAACACTCTAACATAAAATCTGCTTAGTGAGAAGAATTATCTTATCAGACCGAAAATAAGCAAATATCACCCTTATTTGAGATATTTAATCTTACTTAGATTTCAGTTTTTGCAGTGTAGTCCCTATGGCGTGTTACGCAAGTAGTGTTGAAGATTCAAACGGGGCCACAAACAGGAAAACAAAAAGGTCTGGCTCCAAGTCTGCATATTTTAAAGACATAATTTACACCAAAAAAAAGGGAGAGAACTATTGTTGTAGAACTTAAAGGTTTTGAAGCCATTGTTACATAAGAAGCGGAGTCTATGAAAAGCCGTGTGCCGCTCCCGTGTGATTCCCTCTTCAAAGCGGCTGCTTAAAATGGAGAGTCGAGCGCTGTTCCTAAGTTATATGCAGCATCCACACTTACATCGCCGACCTCATACACACCTTTAAATTTGCTTCACCGTTGCATCATCATTTATTCAAGCTTGCTAGATGACACCTTGCTATCCTAGTCACCCCACATAATTCTACTATTCTGTTTACAATCATTGCTCAAAACAAGCGATTATTTACTGCGGTACCTCAACTTCAGAATATTTTGGGATAAGAGCTGTCTCTCAGCTAGTTGTTATGCTTCAGGTTGCATGCAAAACATTTAATTACAAGCATCCCCGCCATTAGTTGGTGTAACAAATGTCAGAGTGAACCCCGAAAAATCTGCCCAAAACATCTGGCCTCACTCGCGAGCATTACTATGGACACAACTTTGTTTTCCAACCATGGGAAGGAAGAAATTGAGACGAAGAAAAAGCAGATAACCATTGAATTAAAGAAAGAGATCATCAAAACTTGGCAAAGCAGTTGGAGCGTATCACTGCTATTTGCACAATACTAAAGCAGAATGAGTCTTAAGGCCAGTCAAAAATGTTAAAATGATACCTAAATGATGGGCATTTATCCATGAAAATATGGGAGGGATTGCTGATTGTGTGTTGGAAGGAGAAGCAGCGGGAAGAAGATACTTTAAAAGTCCACTCTCCTAGGTAAATATTGTACATTATTATTACATTGCATAAAAAAAAACTACTGTAGTTGTTAGTCGTACTCTATTGTATTGGTTTTTTGTAATACTTATCTAAAAACTTTCATGGCGAGTTTACTGACAGATATAAGTAAGAACTTTGAACTACTTTATATTGGAAATGGCAACAGCGGAGGATGAATGTCCCATAACAAGAAGATAGAGAAAAATAAAAAGCTTATCGACTACAAAGGCGGATGCGTGCAATTTTTCAGGACTTATGCAGATCCCAAATACAGATCAGCAGGTACCAGAAGGTAAGAAAAGATGCTTTTGCAAAATATTGCGAAACAAAACGCGAGATAACAACGCTCATTAGCATTAAAGCTGTGTTCCCAGGTGAGCTAACTAAAAGCAGCAATGCTACATCATACTTCCATGACACTTTTGGGACCCTGCAGTCCTCATTGTAATCTTTATATTCCACAGACATCCTGTGATACCGAAACGTACCGTGTGGCGAGCTGGTCCCACTCAAGGACCCAATAAAACACACCTTGCCGCTCCTGCCAGGTGACACGGGCACACGGGACCAGGGTCGTAACTGATCTCCAACCTTGAAAGACAATGAAAGCAGTTCCTCATCACGCGTTTCTTTGTGAGCACACCAGCTGCTCCGACACGAAGCAGGTCAGTGCAGTGACACCGGGCGACTCTCATGACTGATAGCAGACACTTAACACATTTAGTGAGGTGTGGCCATGGTTGCACACACTGGCAAGCGTCCCAAATCCCTTTTTAAAAGAATGTCAAGCCTGTAATGGAGACACAATTACTGTTACTTCCCTCCCTGCAACTAAAGGTCCCTGAGAATAAAAGGACAGTAAATTCCCTCCAATCCATCCTAAATTATTAGTGAATTATAACCTACTTTAAAAGCAAGTCCACCTCCAGAATTTGTAGTGAAGTAAGAACCAAAACAAACATCTTTAATGAGGAGTTACTTCTAATACTAATGGTTGTCTAATCTAAGTGTTCAATTTTGAGTAATGATGGGCTTTTGTTCCCCTTAAATGTAATCCTCACCAAAGATCAGATCTGGGCAAATTAAGGCCCGTTAAGCTTTTCAATCTGGCCCGCCGGACATTCTCAAATATTTTTTTTAGGTCTTTAAGATGGAAACTGTAGCTGCCATAATGATGTGCAGTGATGATTTCAAATTACCGTAAGTCTTGAACTATACAAAGTATTTAAATGGTTGCAATCTGCGCTTTTGCATGATATACTAGTTACTATGGTCATCTAAGTCAGTGGTCCTCAACCACCGGTCCGTGGCCCGATTGGTACCAGGCTGCGGCCGCACAAGAAATAATTTTAAAAAATATATATATATATATATTTTTTTTAATTAAATCAACATAAAAAACACAATATATACATTATATATCAATATAAATCAATACAGTCTGCATGGATACAGCCCGTAAGCACACATGATTGTATTTCTTTATGACAAAAAAATATATATATATATTTTTTTTTTACTAACCCCCCACCCCCCCGTCCGTGGGACAAATTTTCAAGCATTGACCGGTCCGCAAGTACAAAAAGGTTGGGGACCGCTGATCTAAGTCACAGCCGCTCAGACGAGGCACCAAGCGGTGTGGGTGGGGAGCGTTTCCACAGAGTGTTTCCAGAGCAACCAGCCTGAAATGCGGGTGTCAGGAACAGACGCGGAAGGAGATTTTTACAGCAGAGTTCTAAAGCTTGGTGATATATCAGATTGTAGGTGGGGGTTTTTTTTTACCCTTCGCTTTCATATTTCGCTGTGTTTGTTGCATTTTTGTTGCGTTTCGCTTGATTGTAAAATATGTTGATCGAGAGTGGGTGTGACGTTCATATGTTGTCAATATTCAGTGTTTTATCGTTCATAGTTAATATTGTAAATCCCACATTCTTTATTTTCAT
This sequence comes from Entelurus aequoreus, assembly GCF_033978785.1. Lineage (NCBI taxonomy): Eukaryota > Metazoa > Chordata > Actinopteri > Syngnathiformes > Syngnathidae > Entelurus > Entelurus aequoreus. The sequence goes on from NC_084739.1 coordinate 22,151,280, forward strand.
GTACATTCTGGGTCTCATTCAGTAAAAAAAATTTAAATTCCATTCCGATTTTTAAGGAGGTCTGTCATAACGTTTTTAGCATTCAATCAGACATTATTGGGAGGTTTTGTATTAGTGCTTACGTGTGTGTGTGTGTGTGTGTGTGTGTGTGTGTGTGTGTGTGTGTGTGTGTGTGTGTGTGTGTGTGTGTGTGTGTGTGTGTGTGTGTGTGTGTGTGTGTGTGTGTGTGTGTGTGTGTACAGTCACGATCAAAAGTTTTTCTTGTAAAGAACATAATGTCATGGCTGTCTTGAGTTTCCAATACTTTCTACAACTCTAATTTTTTTGTGATAGAGTGATTGGAGCACATACTTGTTTGTCACAAAAAAAAGTTTGGTTCTTTTATGAACGTATTATGGGTCTACTGAAAATGTGACCAAATCTGCTGGGTCAAAAGTATACATACAGCAATGTTAATATTTGGTTACATGTCCCTTGGCAAGTTTCACTGCAATAAGGCACTTTTGGTAGCCATCCACAAGCTTCTGGCAAACTTCTGGTTGAATTTTTGACCACTACTCTTGACAAAATTGGTGCAGTTCAGCTAAATTTGTTGGTTTTCTGGCATGGACTTGTTTCTTCAGCATTGTCGACACGTTTAAGTCAGAACTTTGGGAAGGCCATTCTAAAACCTTAATTCTAGCCTGATTTAGTCATTCATTTACCACTTTTGACGTGTGTTTGGGGTCATTGTCCTGTTGGAACACCCAACTGCGCCCAAGACCCAACCTCCAGGCTGATGATTTTAGTCCAGTGGTTCTTACTCTGGGTTCGATCGAACCCTAGGGGTTCGGTGAGTCGGGCTCAGGGGTTCGGTGGAGGTCAAAACACACCCGACTCATCGTGTAAATACATCTTCTCCCTATCGGCATATTACGGATACGGCAACAGCAGAAGTCAGACTAATTTGCAGGTGTGTAATTTGTTGTAAGTTTATGCACTGTGTTGGTTTTGTTCTTTGAACAAGGTGATGTTCATGCACGGTTCATTTTGTGCACCAGTAAAAAAAACATGGTAACACTTTAGTATGGGGAACATATTCACCATTAATTAGTTGCTTATTAACATGCAAATTAGTAACATATTGGCTCTTAACTAGTCATTATTAAGTACTTATTAATGCCTTATTCGGCATGGCCTTATTGTAACCCTAACCCTCTAACCCTGACCCTAACCCCCTAACCCTAACCAAATAACTCTAAATGAAGTCTTTGCTACTTAGAATATGTTCCTATAGTGTCCAAAAACCTCTAAATTAAGACTTTGTTACTTAGAATATGTTCCTCATACTAAAGTGTTACCAAAAACATATAACTTTGTCTTGAATTTGAAAAAAAAAAAACATTTTATTTTTTTACTACAGAAGGGTTCGGTGAATGTGCATATGAAACTGGTGGGGTTCGGTACCTCCAACAAGGTTAAGAACCACTGTCTTAGACTCACCACAGAACTTTCCTCCAGAAGGTCTTATCTTTGTCCATGTGATGTCAGATGAAACAAAAATTGAGCTGTTTGGCCACAATACCCAGCAATATGTTTGGAGGAGAAAAGATGAGGCCTTTAATCCCAGGGACACCATTCTTACCATCAAGCATAGTATTATGCTCTAGGCCTGTTTTGCTGCCAATGGAACTGGTGCTTTGGGACAATGAAAAAGGAGAATTACCTCCAAGTTTTTCAAGACAACCTAAAATCATCAGCCTGGAGGTTGGGTCCTGGGCGCAGTTGGTTGTTCCAACAGGACAATGACCCCAATCAGGCTAGAATTTAGGTTTTAGAATGGCCTTCCCAAAGTTCTGACTTAAACGTGTGGACAATGCTGAAGAAACAAATCCATGTCAGAAAACCAACAAATTTAGCTGAACTGCACCAGTTTTGTCAAGAGGAGTGGTCAATAATTCAACCAGAAGCTTGTGGATGGCTACCAAAAGTGCCTTATTGCAGTGAAACTTGCCAAGGGACATGTAACCAAATATTAACATTGCTGTATGTATACTTTTGACCCAGCAGATTTGGTCACATTTTCAGTAGACCCACAATAAATTCATAAAAGAACCAAACTTCATGATTGTTTTTTTGTGACCAACAAGTATGTGCTCCAATCACTCTATCACAAAAAATAAGAGTTGTAGAAATTATTGGAAACTCAAGACAGCCATGACATTATGTTCTTTACAAGTGTATGTAAACTTTTGACCACGACTGTATATATGTATACATAGATAGATATACTGGCCCCCAGACACATTTTTTTTTCTCAAAATTTGGCCCCTCGAGTCAAAATAATTGCCCAGGCCTGCCATAGATATAACTGGTGATGTGCCTCTGCTTTCTGGTAACGAACTGCATCATCATAAAATGCAAACATTTCACCACAATGTCTGCCTTTTTTCAGTTGAAGTGATTGCAAAAGCCTTTCTCTTGTCTTTTTTGGGCCCTTTGCACTCTTTTCACTTTGCTGTCGTCGTTTTTCTTGGAGACATCTCTTACAGCACCGGTCCCGGCACACACACACGCACGCACACACACACGCACGCACGCACGCACGCACGCACGCACGCACGCACGCACGCACGCACGCACGCACGCACGCACGCACACACACACACACACACACACACACACACACACGCACACACGCTGGCCACATCACCCGGCCGCAGAGTGACCTGCATCACCAATAGGTGCACCGCTCTCATGTGCGCTTTATTTGCGAAGTCTTGCGGAAACAATGTCAGTGTATTTTACTCATTCAACAAATGATCAAAGCAACAAAATACAAATCACAGTTTTTTTCTATTAGAACTAACTGTTGCACCCCTAATAACATGCATTGTATTTTGAAAATAAGTCATACTTGCTTCTTTATCAAACGATTATCATGCGGTTTGCTTTATTTCTAACGTGAAAACACGTATTACTTAAAAAAAATAAAAATAAAAAATCCTACCTGTAAAAAATTATTGTATTTTTCGGACTATAAGGCGCACTTAAAATCCTTAAATTTTCTCAAAACTCGACAGTACGCCTTATAAACCGGTGCGTCTAATGTACGGCATAATTCTGGTTGTTCTTATCAACCTCGAAGCAATTTTATTTGGTACATAGTGTAATGATAAGTGTGACCAGTAGATGGCAGTCATACATAAGAGATACGTGTAAACTGCAAGATGATGCCAGTAAACAACACCAAAACTTTAAATGTTCCATTGAGAATATAGAACATTACACACGGGGCTCAAAAATCTGTCAAAATGTTTTTAGTACGACTTTGGTAAGCTATGAAGCCACACCGCTTGATGGATTGTCAGCGCATTACACATACCAGTATTATTATGGTGTGTGTATAAGGACCGCAAAATGGCACCTATTAGCAGACATGTTACCTGGCGTTTTGTTTCGCAATATTATCGAAAACCAACTTTTCTTACCTTTTGGTACCTGCTGATGTGTATTTGGGATCTGCATAAGTCCTGAAAATGTGCGCACGTCCGCCATTGTAGTCCGTGCCGACACCGCAGTCATTAGCTTCTTCTTTTTCTCTACCTTCTTGTTGTTGCTGTTGCTATTGCTGATATAAAGCGTAAAGTTCTTACTTATATCTGTCAGTAGACTAGCTATTAAAGCACTAAAAATTGTTGTGGGTTTACATAATTCACCCATGGAACTTTAATTATTACAGGGTTCCAGTCGGACGATTTTTCACGACAAATTTCCGGCGATGATGTTGCACTAGTGAGCCACGGATGAGGAGATCCTGCTTCGTTAATGATTTAAGTAAAGTCTGAATGTCATTAAAACAGTTAGCTCCATCTTTTGGCACTTCTTCCACTCCCGTCCTTGCACGCTACAACAAAGATGACGGGGAGAAGACGCTGGCGAAGGTGAGCCACGTAAATAAGACCGCCCACAAAACGGCGCATCCTGAAGAGACGCTAAGAAAGCGACTGGAAGATGATCTGTAAAACATAATCCATGCAACATTTTGACCAAGGAACCACCATTACATGTTATGTAGACCTAAAGGAAGTGTTTTCAATTCAGAACAAAAATCATAATATGACTCCTTTTAATGCGCCTTATAATCCGGTGCGCCTTTTGTATGAAAAAAGACCTGAATAGACCCAATCATCGGCAGTGCGCCTTTTAATCCAGTGCGCCCTATGGTTTGAAAAATACAGTATTCCCAGTGTCCTTGTTTCAACTGTACAGCGAATTTTGCAACCATATGCAGCACAATGTGGTGACAATTTTTGTTGCTTTTATTTCCATGAAAAGAATGAAATATCCTGGCACGCAGCTCAAATCTAGTTAAATGAATGATCTCCACCAGCATCTTCACCTTTATTCTTAAATTAGCGGGACCTTTGGACAACACAAACTACTGTAAAAACTTCACTGGCACTCCCTTTCTTCTTTTTACCTACTGAGGTTTTAGACCATCTTAAATCCACATAATACTCACTACAGGACACATAGTTGATCAACCTTTCCATCTCAACAATGAGACCACTATGCTGCTTAGGTATTACTGTCGCGTTTTATGTGAGAAGATCCTCTACCATGCTCAAAGATGCCATCTTTATCCTTAATGTTAGAGCGTGAATGACAGCAGCCTTCTTTTTTTAGAACATGTTATGACTTCTGTGGAGTTTTCTGAGAGTGTTGGTTAAGTGGAGTTTCTCATTTTTAGTTCAATGCTTGATGCAATTGGTAGTCTTGTAGCACACCTCAACATGCTACATCGGGTCTGTTAGAAATTGTAAAAAAAAAAAAAAAAAAAAGCCTTCCTGCATCGTCACATCTTCTCTGACTTTGAGTTCAATATTAGGCTTATGGATTTTAGGCCTTAAAGGCCTACTGAAATGAATTTTTTTTATTTAAACGGGGATAGCAGATCCATTCTATGTGTCATACTTGATCATTTCGCGATATTGCCATATTTTTGCTGAAAGGATTTAGTAGAGAACAACGACGATAAAGGTCGCAACTTTTGGTTGCTGATAAAAAAAAGCCTTGCCTATACCGGAAGTAGCGTGACGTCACCGGAGGAAGGACTCCTCACATTTCCCCATTGTTTACAAAGCAGCGAGAGAGATTCGGACCAAGAAAGCGACGATTACCCCATTAATTTGAGCGAGGATGAAAGATTTGTGGATGAGGAAAGTGAGAGTGAAGGACTACAGTGCAGTGCAGGACATATCTTTTTTCGCTCTGACCGTAACTTAGGTACAAGGGTTCGTTCATTGGATTCCACACTTTCTCCTTTTTCAATTGTGGATCACGGATTTGTATTTTAAACCACCTCGGATACTATATCCTCTTGAAAATGAGTCGAGAATGCGAAATGGACATTCACAGTGACTTTTATCTCCACGACAATACATCGGCGGAGCTCTTTAGCTACTGAGCTAACGTGATAGCATCGGGCTCAAATGCAGATAGAAACAAAATAAATAAATCCCTGACTGGAAGGATAGACAGAAGATCAACAATACTATTAAACCATGGACATGTAACTACACGGTTAATAATTCCCAGCTTGGCGAAGCTTAACAATGCTGTTGCTAACGACGCAATTGAAGCTAACTTAGCAACGGGACCTCACAGAGCTATGCTAAAAACATTAGCGCTCCACCTACGCCAGCCAGCCCTCATCTGCTCATCAACACCCGTGCTCACCTGCGTTCCAGCGATCGACGGAAGGACGAAGGACTTCACCCGATCATCCGTGCGGTCGGCGGCTAGCGGCGGCTAGCGCGTCTGCTATCCAAGTCAAAGTCCTCCTGGTTGTGTTGCTACAGACAGCCGCTAATACACCGATCCCACCTACAGCTTTCTTCTTTGCAGTCTCCATTGTTCATTAAACAAATTGCAAAAGATTCATTAACGCAGATGTCCAGAATACTGTAGAATTTTGAGATGAAAACAAAGCTTTTTTGTATTGGATTCAATGGGGTACCAATACTTCCGTTTCAACGATTGACGTCACGCGCATACGTCATCATATATAGACGTTTTCAACCGGAAGTTTAGCGGGAAATTTAAAATTGTACTTTATAAGTTAACCCGGCCGTATTGGCATGTGTTGCAATGTTAAGATTTCATCATTGATATATAAACTATGAGACTGCGTGGTCGGTAGTAGTGGGTTTCAGTAGGCCTTTAAGATAGCCTAAATGTTTTCTTCCCACAGTTATAGATGGTATTATGGAATGAGAATGAATTGCTCGGATAAAGATAAAGGGGGAAGATGATAGCAATACATTAGGGCAAACTGAAAGGACAAAAAAATAACACTGACAAATTAAATTATTGATTGGTAAAGCAGTAAAAGAAAGCACAAATATTTGAGACGTAAGAGCAAAACAAGAGTCAGTACTGTGCAACATCAGCTTTCCAGCACCATTTAATAGAAATGGTGTGGTCAAGACAAAGGGAGCCCCGTGGGGGGGGTTTCATGTGGTGAATTAGCACCGATATCCCCAAGGAGTCTCAATCTCTCAGTTCTGAAGCATAAAATGAGTTTTCAAGGCCCTGGAGGGCATTTAGTGAACTTCTGCTACTCACACAAAAGCAACACCAGAGTTCCCCAGAGACACAATCAGGGGAGAGACATTTACAAAGAAATCAATTTCTAGCCTGGCTGGATTTGTCACAAGAGCACGCGAGTGCAGACAGAGGGTCGCCACAGGTGATAACAGCTTAGGATAAATGTGGCACAGGTGTTCTTCATACACTGGAGTAGGTGATCAGATGTTTTTCATTGATTTACCTTTTTTTGGAGGTGGTAATGGGAATTTTCGTTCTTTCAAGGGAGCCGATTCTTTTGGCCCGATTCCCAAATGGCTCCTTAAATCTTGTTGCTGCTTAAATGGATTTATTACCAAATACATGTCCAATTCATTTATTCTGTAAAAAAAAAAATAATTACAGTGGTATTTTGGCTGTCTCTCAGCTAATTATTATGCTTTAGGATACAAGCACAAATTCAGGTTACGTGCCTCCCCGGCGTTAGTTGGCACAGCTAAAAATATCACAGTGAACCAAGTAAGGTCTGACCAAAACATCAGGGACTTCATGTTTGAAGCTTTCGTACGCCTTGTTTCACGGCAAAGTTCAGATGTGCGGATGGGAATTGATAAGATTTTGATTCTGCTTAACAATTCTATTCCTTAACAGTTCTCTTATCGATTCTTATTTGGAAAAATGGTAGATTAGCATCAGTTTAGTTTAGTTTAGAGGTAACATGACCTTACAAGCCTTCATTGAGGTATCAAGAAGCACATATGTAGCATAGAAGAAGAAAAATATTTTTTTTGTAAATAAGAAATTAATATTCTTCTGTACAAGAATGTAACATTTAGTAACATGTGGAATTAACTTATCACATGCAAAGTGAGACATGTCAAGCCTTTATCGGTTATAATTTTGATTGTTATGGCTTCCGGTTTATGAAAACTTTGAATTAAAAATCTGAGAAAATGTAAGGTTTCAAAAATTATTATCACAAATAAAGGCTTCCATGTAATAAATTAATGTCACAGATTAGTTTCACATTTGAAGTTAATTGCTGACATGAATGGACTTTTTACACCATATTCTAATATGAGTTTCACCTGTATGATATAATAACTTTTGGTTGCCAAGAGTAATATACAATAATATACTGTAAACTCTTATTTATTGCTGTTAATTGATTCCTGAGCCTTGCCATGGTAAATTAATTAAGTAGGAATTAATAATATTATTATTAATGTGATTATAATATTATTGAAGTCATTTGTGTTAGGGCTGGGCGATATATCGATATACTCGATATATCGCGGGTTTGTGTTGGTGCGATATAGAAAATGACTATATCGTGATATTGGAGTATACATTCTCACGCAGTTGCTTTTAGCTGCGGGCATTACACTGCAGGCTCTTCTCACTCTTTGTTGTCTCTCCTTCTCACAGAGACATAAAACAAGCGCACCTTCTTACATACGTCACATACGTATACGCCCTCGCGAAGCAGAGAGGTAGCGGCATGGGTAACGTTAGCTGTGGTGTGAGTGGTAATACGAGAGAAAGAAGGTGCGAATCTGGTAATAAATGAAGGAAGAATTCATTCCCAAGAAAAACAGCAGTGGGTCCATCGTCTGGTGGTGGTTTGGCTTCAAGTGGGAACATGTTGAACAGACAACCGTAATTTGTCAAGTGTGGGGCAAAAGTGTTGCTACAAAAAGTAGCATTACTGCTAATATGTAGCATCATTTGAAAAGTCACCTGCTAGAGAATGAAGAGTGCTTACTCCGCATGTCAACATCTCCGTTCGGTGCCGCACCAACAAAATGCAGAGGCAACTATTTCCACATCAACGCCGTATGAAAAAAATAGTCAACAACAGAAGGAGATAACGTCCGCAGGAACCTACCACATAGCGAAGGACATACACTATTTGATTTCCTATTATGCAGCTCATTTTTATTTGACACTTATTGAAATATCTGGTGTGACATCATGCACAAAAGTGCACTTTATTTGTTTTAAACTATTGTAGTGGCGTTCTGTACAAAGAGTGAACTTTAATTTAGTGTTGTTTTAATATGTCATCTTAGTGACATCATGCACAAAAGTGCACTAGTAGCTCGTTTTAAAATGTCTCTGACAATCTTGCACGTTCTGTTTTGGAAATGACATGAATGTTTGTGCCACTGCTTAATAACTGTTTAATAAATACACATTTGGTAAATTGACTTAGTTGTGATTTCCCTCTCTGCATGAAAGTTTAAAATGAGCATATATTAATGCAGTATGACCAATAATGTTTTAATGTAGACACATAGAATCATCATACTGCTGTGATTATATGCATCAAGTGTTCATTCAAGGCTAAGGCAAAATATCGAGATATATATCATGTATCGTGACATGGCCTAAAAATATTGAGATATTAAAAAAAGGCCATATCTCCCAGCCCTAATTTGTGTTTTACTTTTCATCATGTCAGTTATGCAAGATTTTATTTAGTTATATTTATTTATTAACTGTATTTTATTTATTCATTGTTCTGTTAATCTTCATATGTCTTACTTGTATTTTATTCTTTACTCTACTCATGGTTCTTACTATTTTACAAGTTTTGTTATTTTTATTTTTCCAGCATTCCTCAGATGAGCCAATTGCCTCAGGGGTTATCGACCGTGCTTGTGGGGGCACTTTTGTGTCAGCGTCCTGGTGGCCATGGTCTGATGACCTCCTGGTGCAGATGGCTCCTGTGATAGTGTTTACTCACATGGCTCCTCTGTATTCAGCCATGCAATCATTGGTCCATATAGTTGCATATGTGTGTGTGCGTGTGTTTGGTATCTGTGTTCGTGCGTACGTATGTGATAATGGGGGATATAGGTCACCGAGGTATTGTTTTTAACTTTGTAAAGCACTTTGCGTTGCATTTCTTTTATGTATGAAAAGCGCTTTATAAATAAAGTTTGTTTGATTGATTGAATAATATATTAAATATTTTTTATAGCAAGAGCATAAAAAACATGTTAACAACTTATTTTTTTTTAATTACGTTTTTTACCATTTAGAAGGCCCTCCAGACATGAAATAACACTCATATGGTCGCCTAGTAAGTATCACAATAGTCACCACTAGGCTACAGTTAGCTTCATACAATGCAAAAAGTCAGTGTTCAAAAACAAGAAAAAAAAATACAAAAATTAGGGGTATTTTATTTGAACTAAGCAAAATCATCTGCCAGTAGAACAAGAAAATTTGGCTTGTCAAGACTTTCCAAAACAAGTAAAATTAGCTAACCTCAAAGAACCCAAAAATACCTTAAAATAAGTATATTCTCACTAATAACAAGTGCACTTTTCTTGGTAAAAAAAAAAATTAAACCTTTTTGTTTATCCATCCATCCATTTTTTACCGCTTATTCCCTTTGAGGTCGCGGGGGGCGATGGAGCCTATCTCAGCTACAATCGGCGGGGTACACCCTGGACAAGTCGCCACCTCATCACAGGGCCTTTTTGTTTAATATGTTGAAAAATATTCTTAAATTAAGTAAATGCTAGTGCCATTATCTTGACATAATGATATGTGCTCGGCATCATGATTTTTTTTTTCATGCTTGAAGTCAGAAATGATTACTTTAAAAAAGTAGTTTTATACTTGTGAGTGTTAATGACACAGCTTTACAACAGTTGATATTCTAGTTTCAAGCATGTTTTACTCAATATAGGTCATAAAATCTCAGCTACAAGCTGCAATATCTTACTGAGATCATTTAGGACCAAAACCCTTAAAACAAGTAAAACACTCTAACATAAAATCTGCTTAGTGAGAAAAATTATCTTATCAGACAGAAAATAAGCAAATATCACCCTTATTTGAGATATTTAATCTTACTTAGATTTCAGTTTTTGCAGTGTAGTCCCTATGGCGTGTTACGCAAGTAGTGTTGAAGATTCAAACGGGGCCACAAACAGGAAAACAAAAAGGTCTGGCTCCAAGTCTGCATATTTTAAAGACATAATTTACACCAAAAAAAGGGAGAGAACTATTGTTGTAGAACTTAAAGGTTTTGAAGCCATTGTTACATAAGAAGCGGAGTCTATGAAAAGCCGTGTGCCGCTCCCGTGTGATTCCCTCTTCAAAGCGGCTGCTTAAAATGGAGAGTCGAGCGCTGTTCCTAAGTTATATGCAGCATCCACACTTACATCGCCGACCTCATACACACCTTTAAATTTGCTTCACCGTTGCATCATCATTTATTCAAGCTTGCTAGATGACACCTTGCTATCCTAGTCACCCCCACATAATTCTACTATTCTGTTTACAATCATTGCTCAAAACAAGCGATTATTTACTGCGGTACCTCAACTTCAGAATATTTTGGGATAAGAGCTGTCTCTCAGCTAGTTGTTATGCTTCAGGTTGCATGCAAAACATTTAATTACAAGCATCCCCGCCATTAGTTGGTGTAACAAATGTCAGAGTGAACCCCGAAAAATCTGCCCAAAACATCTGGCCTCACTCGCGAGCATTACTATGGACACAACTTTGTTTTCCAACCATGGGAAGGAAGAAATTGAGACGAAGAAAAAGCGGATAACCATTGAATTAAAGAAAGAGATCATCAAAACTTGGCAAAGCAGTTGGAGCGTATCACTGCTATTTGCACAATACTAAAGCAGAATGAGTCTTAAGGCCAGTCAAAAATGTTAAAATGATACCTAAATGATGGGCATTTATCCATGAAAATATGGAGGGATTGCTGATTGTGTGTTGGAAGGAGAAGCAGCGGGAAGAAGATACTTTAAAAGTCCACTCTCCTAGGTAAATATTGTACATTATTATTACATTGCATAAAAAAAAACTACTGTAGTTGTTAGTCGTACTCTATTGTATTGGTTTTTTGTAATACTTATCTAAAAACTTGTTTTTACATGTTAAAATTGTGATGTTTTGGGGGTTGGGCAAGCACCAATTAAATTGATTTCAATTAATGTCAATGGGAAATGTTGATCTTAGAAACAAATATTTGGAGTAGGATGTTCCGATCAATTTTTTGCTGCCGAATCCTATCATCCATGAGTGATATCGGCCTATACCAAAACCGATACCAATCACATGTATTAGCTGTACATTTTTTTAATGTATTTTTGGTGAGTGCTATTGACAGTTTAACAATATCAACACAATTCCCTTATTCTCTTTCCCAGAGTGTAATATGTTCAGCCTCGTCCTCCAGTGGTAATGTGATGTGATAATCATACTTAAAGGGGTCATGTTATGATATTTATTATACATTTAAAACACTTCATTGTGGTTTACATAACATGTAATGATGGTGCTTTGATCAAAATTGTGATTTTGTTTTACAGATCATCTTCAAGCGGCTTTTTGACTATCTCTTCAGTACGGGCAGTTTTATTTATGTGCCGAAGCCTTCCTCGAGGCCAGGGGTCGGCAACTCAAAATGTTGAAAGAGCCATATTGGACCAAAAATACAAAAACAAAAATCTGTCTGGAGCCGCAAAAAAAAGTAAAGCCGTATATAAGTGTTAAAATGAAGGCAACACAAGATGTAAGTGTCTATATTAGCTATATTAGCCTACTATCAAAATGACTATGTGTCGCAGGCTGATGCAAATCTTCGTTGACAGCAATGTTGAAATGTAATATTTATTCTACACATTTTTACAACATTGGAAAACATTACTAAAATGGATCCTTTTCAGAGGGTGTGATAAGTCCTGGAAATGACTGGCTAAGAATGGCCAAAAGTAAAGATGTGTGTGTTCAAGTTGAAGGGAACGGAAACTACAATCAAAATGAGCTCAAATATACCTAAACTACGAGGCATAATGATGCATTATGTACATACAGCTAGCATAAATACAATGTTAGCATCGATTAGCTTGCAGTCATGCAGTGACCAAATATGTCTGATTAGAACTCCACACAAGTCAATAACATTAACAAAGCTCACCTTTGTGCATCCACGCACAGCATATAACGTTTGATGGACAAATAGAGACAAAGAAGGAGTGGCATAAAACACGTCTTTCTGTGGCAGCATCAAGGAAAGTTGTACATGCAAACAAACTACTAGGACTTCCGAAATACAGAAACCATATTAAAACAAAAAATATATTTTTTTCGTCATCTTTTTCTATTTTCATACATTTTTGTAAAAGCTCCAGCGAGCCACTAGGGCGGCGCTAAAGTGCCGCTTGTGGTTTGAAAGCCGCGCCTCCATGGTTTGATTTCACAATTTTGGGACTTATGGAGATCTCAAATACACAAAAACAGGTACCAACAGGTGAGAAAAGTTAGTTTTGCATAATAGTTCCCATTTAAAGGCCTACTGAAAGCCACTACTACCGACCACGCAGTCTGATAGTTTATATATCAATGATGAAATCTTAACATTATAACACATGCCAATACGGCCGGGTTAACTTATAAAGTGACATTTTAAATTTGCCGCTAAACTTCCGGTTCGAAACGCCTCTGAGGATGACGTATGCGCGTGACGTAGCTCGGCGAACACGGGTATGCCTTCCACATTGAAGCCAATACGAAAAAGCTCTGTTTTCATTTCATAATTCCACAGTATTCTGGACATCTGTGTTCGTGAATCTGTTGCAATCATGTTCATTGCATTATGGAGAAGGAAGCTGAGCAAGCAAAGAAGAAAGTTGTCGGTGCGAAATGGACGTATTTTTCGAACGTAGTCAGCAACAACAGTACACAGCCGGCGCTTCTTTGTTTACATTCCCGAAAGATGCAGTCAAGATGGAAGAACTCGGATAACAGAGACTCTAACCAGGAGGACTTTTGACTTCGATACACAGACGCCTGTAGAGAACTGGGACAACACAGACTCTTACCAGGATTACTTTGATTTGTATGACAAAGACGCAGACGTGCTACTGTGAGTATGCAGCTTTGGCTTCTAAACATTTGATCGCTTGACCGTATGTGCGCAACTTTTTTTTGCGTATGTACGTAACTTTTTAAAAATATATAAGCTTTATGAACCTTGGGTTAGGTGAACGGTCTTTGGGCTGAGTGATTGTGTGTGTTGATCAGGTGTTTGAATTGTATTGGCGTGTTCTATGGAGCTAGGAGCTAGCATAGGAGCTAGGAGCTAGCATAACAAACACGCAGGTGTTTTTATGCAGGATTAATTTGTGGCATATTAAATATAAGCCTGGTTGTGTTGTGGCTAATAGAGTATATATATGTCTTGTGTTTATTTACTGTTGTAGTCATTCCCAGCTGAATATCAGGTACCGTGAGTATGCAGCCTTGGCTGCTAAACATTTGATAGCTTGACCGTATGTGCGCGTCACATACGTAACTTTTTAAAAATATATAAGCTTTATGATCCTTGGGTTAGGTGAACGGTCTTTTGGGCTGAGTGATTGTGTGTGTTGATCAGGTGTTTGAATTGTATTGGCGTGTTCTATGGAGCTAGGAGCTAGCAGAGGAGCTAGGAGCTAGCGTAACAAACACACAGGTGTTTTTATGCAGGATTAATTTGTGGCATATTAAATATAAGCCTGGTTGTGTTGTGGCTAATAGAGTAGATATATGTCTTGTGTTTATTTACTGTTGTAGTCATTCCCAGCTGAATATCAGGTCACCCCCGGCTCTCACAGCATCTTCCCTATCTGAATAGCTTCAACTCCCCACTAGTCCTTCACTTGCACTTTACTCATCCACAAATCTTTCATCCTCGCTCAAATTAATGGGGAAATTGTCGCTTTCTCGGTCCGAATCTCTCTCACTTCATGCGGCCATCATTGTAAACAATAGGGAACTTTGCGTATATGTTCAACTGACTACGTCACGCTACTTCCGGTAGGGGCAAGCCTTTTTTTTATCAGATACCAAAAGTTGCAATCTTTATCGTCGTTGTTCTATACTAAATCCTTTCAGCAAAAATATGGCAATATCGCGAAATGATCAAGTATGACGCATAGAATAGATCTGCTATCCCCGTTTAAATAAAAAAAATTCATTTCAGTAGGCCTTTAAGATACAAATAAATGCAGTTTATTTTCTGTAATGGAGGTGATTATTGTTATCTTGGGACATTCATCCATCCATCCATTTTCTACCGCTTGTCCAGTCCATCTCAAATAGTGGGGGCGGGCCCCCCTGTGGGGGCGTGGTGCGACGGCGGGGGCGGGGGCACGTGTGACCTTGGGGAACACGTCTTTTTTGCCGTACCAGAATATGATGAAGCATATATATAGCACTTGGCTTCACTGTTACCATGGTAGGAGACAAGGACAGACTGGTGTGTTGTTTCCTTTAATGTTAATAAGCTTACAATGTTATGCAGAGGTATAGTTATAACAATTTTGTCGACAAATTATAACATTTTTAGTCAAGGTGGAGAGTGGGGAGGCACAAAATATTTTATTCTTCCTTAGGAGGGGCGTAACAGGAAATATTTGAAAAGCACCGGCTTAGGGAAGCAGCTGCACACTGTGTATGGACACACACCTTATTTTTTGGACTGTAGAGCGCACCGGAATATAAACTGCACCCACTAAATCTTAGGAAAAAAAATGATTTTCCATATACCGGTATTAGCCACACCGGACTATAACCCACAGATATATACGTTGTGAACAAAATTATTTACACAGAAAGATTATGTAAATGTATATTTACATACCTTTATTGTTTCCAAACGGTATCTGCAACACGGCAGTAAAACGGCTGATCAAACAAAACAGAAGTCATCGTCATGGACCCCACTAGCTGCAGAAGCTAACCTGCAGCTAGTGGGGTCCAATCAGCTAAACAGACTCAATAACTCCAAGGTGACGTTTTGGTGAATTTACAGAGCAATTTGTGAAACAAAAAGAATGCCGTTGTAAACTAATAATACTAGCACAGACACGTATTACCCTATTAGCACATGCTAACAAAGCTTGCTTCATTAAATTACGATTACGCTACTTGGAGTGATGAATGAAGAATCCATACGAGTAAAAACGCTACGGACAGCTACGCTACTTATGGAGGAACACTGCAGCAACTGCAGTGAGCAAATTCGTCCAAAAGATGGTGCCATACCACAAACAATAAAACACCCTCTCAGTATTTTTCTTGTTTTTCATATATATATATATATACAGTAATATATATATATATATATATATATATACAGTATATACGTATATATATATATATATATATATATATATATATATATATATATATATGTATATATATATATATATATATATATATATTATATATATATATGTATATATTATATATATATATATATATATATATATATATATATATATATGTATATATATATATATATATATATATATATATATATATATATATATATATAATATATATATATATATATATATATATATATATGTACATATATACAATTATTTTTATTATGGCCGCCAGCCAAGAAAAATCCATAAATCAGACGCTCCATTTTATGAGCTGCGGTGTTCAAAGTGGAGGAAAAAAGAAGCGATTTATAGTCCGGAATTTACAATAGTTAGCTACTAGTTGCTTGTCAGCCGGGGGACTGAAAATAAACACAGTGTCAGCCAAAGATCGGCAATAAGTTGCATTAATCGACAATAGCGATCACGGTCTGTATTTATGTAGCGCTTTACTATACTTGCATGATACCTAAAGTGCTTTACGTTATACGTCACATTCACCCATTCATACGCGTGGTCACACACTGATGGCAGAAGCTGCCATGCAAGGCACTAACCACGACCCTTCAGGAGCAAGGTGGGTGAAGTGTCTTGCCCAAGGCCACAATCAATCAATCAATCAATCAATCAATGTTTATTTATATAGCCCTAAATCACAAGTGTCTCAAAGGGCTGTACAAGCCACAACGACATCCTCGGTACAGAGCCCACATACGGGCAAGGAAAACTCTCCCCAGTGGGACGTCAATGTGAATGACTATGAGAAACCTTGGAGAGGACCGCATATGTGGGTAACCCCCCCCCCCCCCCCCCCCCCCCCCTAGGGGAGACCGAAAGCAATGGATGTCGAGTGGGTCTGACATAATATTGTGAAAGTCCAACACATCAGCGAAAGTCCAGTCCATGGTGGGGCCAGCAGGAACCATCCCGAGCGGAGACGGGTCAGCAGCGTAGAGATGTCCCCATCCGATGAACAGGCTAGCGGTCCACCCCGGAGCAGAGTAGAAAAGAAAAGAAAAGAAACGGCAGATCAACTGGTCTAAAAAGGGAGTCTATTTAAAGGCTAGAGTATACAAATGAGTTTTAAGATGCGTCTTAAATGCTTCTACTGAGGTAGCATCTCTAACTTTTACCGGGAGGGCATTCCATAATATTGGAGCCCGAATAGAAAACGCTCTATAGCCCGCAGACTTCCATCTGTAATCTTTTAATGCTAGACATAGGGAGGCCGAAAATAAAACGTTACAGTAATCGAGACGGGATGTAACGAACGCATGGATGATGATCTCAGCATCGTTTGTGGACAAAATGGAACGAATTTTAGCGATATTACGGAGATGAAAGAAGGCCGTTTTAGTAACACTCTTAATGTGTGACTCAAACGAGAGAGTTGGGTCGAAGATAATACCCAGATTCTTTACCGAGTCACCTTGTTTAATTGTTTGGTTGTCAAATGTTAAGGTGGTATTATTAAATAGATGTCGGTGTTGAGCAGGACCGATAATCAGCATTTCCGTTTTCTTAGCGTTGAGTTGCAAAAAGTTAGCGGACATCCATTGTTTAATTTCATTAAGACACGCCTCCAGCTGACTACAATCCGGCGTGTTGGTCAGCTTTAGGGGCATGTAGAGTTGGGTGTCATCCGCATAACAGTGAAAGCTAACACCGTATTTGCGTATGATGTCACCTAGCAGCAGCATGTAAATACTAAAGAGTGCAGGGCCAAGAACCGAACCCTAGGGAACTCCGCACGTTACCTTAACATAGTCCGAGGTCACATTGTTATGAGAGACACACTGCATCCTGTCAGTAAGATAAGAGTTAAACCAAGACAAGGCTAAGTCTGACATCCCAATACGCGTTTTGATACGCTCTAATAAAATATTATGATCAACAGTATCGAAAGCGGCGCTAAGATCAAGAAGCAGCAACATAGATGACGCATCAAAATCCATCGTTAGCAATAGATCATTAGTCATTTTTGCGAGGGCTGTCTCCGTAGAGTGATTTGCCCTGAAACCGTATTGAAAAGGTTCACAGAGATTGTTAGACGCTAAGTGTTCATTTAGCTGCTGTGCGACAATTTTTTCGAGGATTTTCGAGATAAACGGAAGGTGGGACACCGGCCGGTAGTTCACCATGAGGTCAGGATCGAGGTTAGGTCTTTTGAGTAGAGGATGAATAACCGCTTTTTTGAATGCTAGGGGAACAGTACCAGAGGAAAGTGATAAGTTTATAATATTTAACACTGATGGACCTAATAAAACAAAAAGCTCCTTGATAAGTTTCCCAGGAATTGGGTCAAGTAAACATGTTATTTGTTTTGTCCCATTTACACATTTTAACAATTCCTCCAATGTTATTTCATCAAAGAGGGCGAAACTATTTTGTAGGGCAGTGTCCGTCGTATATACAGTCGTATCTGTGTTAATAGAACCCAGTTGTAGCTGAGATGCATTGTCTTTAATCTCTTTTCTAATGACTTCAATTTTCTTATTAAAGAAATTCATAAAGTCATCTGCTGAGTGGGTGGAGCTACTGGGAGGAGTCCCTTGTTGGGTTAGCGATGCTACTGTACTAAACAAAAATTTGGGATCATTTTTGTTGAGGTGGATGAGATTTGAGTAATATTTAGCTTTAGCTGAGGTAAGCATGCGTTCATAAGTTATTAAACTATCACTCCATGCTTGATGGAAAACCTAAAGTTTAGTCGCACGCCATTTGCGTTCCAGCTTTCTACATGATAATTTCTGGGCTTTAGTTTCTTCTGTGAACCATGGGGTACGCCTTTTAGGGGCCCTTTTTAGCTTTAGCGGTGCTACACTATCAATGGTGTCGCGCAGGGCGTCGTTAAAGTTGTTAGTGAGGTTATCAATAGAGCCCACATAATTTAGGAATGGTGCCATTACCGAAGGCAGTAGGTCAGTAAGAGTCGTCGTTGTGGCAGCATTAATGTTGCGGCTGCTATAGTAGTTATTATTATTATTATTAGTTTGTTGACAATGAGTCAGAACTTCGAATTTTATAAGGTAATGATCGGACATTACTTTAGTGTACGGGAGTATCGTAACTTTGGAGGTGGTGACACCCCTGACGAGCACTAGATCTATCGTATTACCGTTGCGATGCGTGGGTTCATTTATTATTTGTGTAAGACCATAGCTATCAATTATAGTCTGGAGCGCCACGCATGGAGGGTCCGATGGGGTATTCATATGGATGTTAAAGTCTCCCATTATGATTATATTGTCGGCGTGCGTCACTAGATCAGCAACGAGCTCTGAAAATTCATTGATAAAGTCCGAATAGGGCGGTAGATGACAGCCAGGTGCAGAGGCAGCGGTGTGACAAACCTCACAGTAAGCACCTCAAACGAGTTATATTTATTATTTAGGTCCGAGGTAAGGCTAAAGTTTTTGTTGTATATTAGTGCAACACCCCCACCCCTTTTAATGGGACGGGCAATATGCGTTCCCGTATAGCCAGGAGGAGACGCCTCACCCAGCGCAAAAAATTTGTCTGGTTTGAGCCAGGTCTCGGCTAGACCAACGACATCAAGATTGTTGTCTCTAATGACTTCATTAACTAATAACGTTTTGGAAGACAATGACCTTATGTTTAAAAAGCCCATATTATAGGTGGTGGGCTGTTTTGAGGAGTTTTTGTTGAAAGTATCCGTAGTAGCAATATTAATAATGTTACGTTTATTATGCGTAGTGCACTTTAAATAATTTCGACCATATCTAGGAATTGATATGACAGGAATTTTTAGATTGTTTGCCACCTCAGTAAAATGCATGTCCACCTCTGACGCAGAAAAAACATTATGTGAGTTGTATATTATTCTAAGAGAATTGCTATGTGTGCAGGGATTATCCAGCCTGGCGCTGGCTAGTTCTAGCTTAACAGACTCCTTATTAGTGCTTCTTTGTGGATTAGCATTTAGCTTTTTCGTTAGCCCCGCTAACAACAACACCTTTAGCTTTGTTGTTAGCCCCGCCCGACACCCCCGCTTCTGCTTCCGAGCGCACCGCTTACGTCTCTTTTGTTGACGGTCTCCGCTGGTAGTGGATGCCGCTGCTTCAAAGGCCACTGCTGGATGTAGCTCGCGAAGAATTCCCAAGCTAGCGAGTAGGTCCACCGTACACGCATCTTTCAGCCCAAAATGGCCCGATCTCTCCACATCCAGAATCGTAAGTCGGTCGTAAGTGATCACGGAGTGAACACGCTGTGAGCCAGCCATGAAATTGACTGAATTGAGGGGTATTTTTGCCAAATCGGTCTACACTTCCAGGAGCGCTCGCAAGAAGCTGCCGCCATGAAGCGCCGCCATCTTGGAAAAAAAGAAAAGAAAAAAAAAAAGAAAAAAACAATGGCTGTGACTGGGCCATGGAAGCTAGATTCTAACCGGGAACCCTCAAGTAGCTGGCTCGGTCGCTCTACCATAGGAGCCAAGCCATGTACTTTGTCATGAAAATCGGCCGATTCTTATTGGTGGTTTTGAGCTACTACTGTATGCAGTAGAGATGTCCGATAATGGCTTTTTTGCCGATATCCTATTTTCCGATATTGTCCAACTCTTAATTACCGATTCCAATATCAACCGATACCGATATATACAGTCGTGGAATTAACACATTATAATGCCTAATTTTGTTGTGATGCCCCGCTGGATGCATTAAACAATGTAACAAGGTTTTCCAAAATAAATCAACTCAAGTTATGGAAAAAAATGCCAACATGGCACTGCCATATTTATTATTGAAGTCACAAAATGCATTCTTTTTTTTAACATGCCTCAAAACAGCAGCTTGGAATTTGGGACATGCTCTCTCTGAGAGAGCATGAGGAGCTTGAGGTGGGCGGGGTTGGGGGGTTGAGGTTGAGGTGTGGGGGGTGAGGTTGAGGTGGGGGGGGTAGCGGGGGTGTATATTGTAGCGTCCTGGAAGAGTTAGTGCTGCAAGGGGTTCTGGGTATTTGTTCTGTTGTGTTTATGTTGTGTTACGGTGCGGATGTTCTCCCGAAATGTGTTTGTCATTCTTGTTTGGTGTGGGTTCACAGTGTGGCGCATATTTGTAACTGTGTTAAAGTTGTTTATACGGCCACCCTCAGTGTGACCTGTATGGCTGTTGACCAAGTACTGTATTTTTTGGACTGCAAGTCGCAGTTTTTTTCATAGTTTGGCTGGGGGTGCGACTTATACTCAGGAGCGACTTATGTGTGAAACTATTAACACATTACTGTAAAATATCAAATAATATTATTTAGCTCATTCACGTAAGAGACTAGACGTATAAGATTTCATGGGATTTAGCGATTAGGAGTGACAGATTGTTTGGTAAACGTATAGCATGTTTTATATGTTATAGTTATTTGAATGACTCTTACCATAATATGTTACGCTAACATACCAGGCACGTTCTCAGTTTGTTATTTATGCGTCATATAACGTACACTTATTCAGCCTGTTGTTCACTATTCTTTATTTATTTTAAATTGCCTTTCAAATGTCTATTCTTGGTGTTGGGTTTTATCAAATAAATTTCCCCCAAAAATGCGACTTATATTACAGTGCGACTTATATATGTTTTTTTCCTTCTTTATTATGCATTTTCGGCCGGTACGATTAATACTCCAGAGCGACTTATACTCCGAAAAATACGGTAAGCCTTGCATTCTCTTGTGTGTGTGAAAAGCCGTAGGTATTATGTATGTTTGGGCCGGCACGCAAAGGCAGTGCCTTTAAGGTTTATTGGTGCTCTGTACTTCTCCCTACCACTCCGTACAGCAGCGTTTAAAAAAGTCATACATTTTACTTTTTGAAACCGATACCGATAATTTCCGATATTACATTTTAAAGCAATTATTGTCCGATAATATCGGCAGCCTGATATTATTGGACATCTCTAGTATGCAGTCATTTCAAGGCAATACTAATTCCACAAGAACGTAACTTTTTTTTTTTTTTTTTTTTTTAAGTAGGGTAGAAAATAGCACAAAGAAACAGCCTGGGGCTCCCGGCAGCAAACATTCTCTGAAAGAAATCAAGCAAATATCAGCATGGGAAACTCTACGTTACTCTGCATTATTAATGAATTGTTTCTGTAGATCTTCACGGTAACCATCGCCGACACGACTAAATTCTCAGCAAGCTTCCGAGACAAAGCTGCCAAGCTGTCAGAAACCCTGTAAAGAGCTCTCCACTTTATCTCCGCTCATAAACAGTGTCACAAATTCAACATGTCTATATCTCCAACAGACATAGCCCCAGACCAGGGGTCGGCAACCCGCGGCTCCGGAGCCGCATGCGGCTCTTTGACCACTCTGATGCGGCTCAGCTGCATACTTGCCGACCACCCCGATTTTCCCAGGAGACTTATGGTTCTCAGTGCCTCTCCTAGATAACTCCCAGGGAAAATATAATCCTATTTTCACTATAATTATTAAATTAAGGGAGTGCCCTTATTGCACTGCAGTAATTGTCCTCTATAGCATTTACAAACAGCATGCTAGCCCAGCCACATGTTGTATGTAGCTTTTACTTGCACACATAAGAGACAGCAAAGCATACTTAATCATCAGCCACACAGCTTACACTGACGGTAGCCGTATCAAACAACTTTAACATTGTTACGTTACAAATATGCGCCACACTGTGAACCCACACCAAAAAAGAATGAAAAAACACATTTCTGGAGAACATCCCACCGTAACACAACATAACACAACACAAAACAATACCCAGAATCCCATGCAGCCCTAACTCTTCCGGTCTAGATTATACACCCCCGCTACCACCAAATCCCCCCACACATCAAAACCCCCCCCCCCCCCCCCCCCCCTCTCCGTGCGTTGGTTGAGCGGAAGAGTTAGGGCTGCATGGGATTCTGGGTATTGGTTGTGTTGTGTTTATGTTGTGTTACAGTGCAGATGTTCTCCAGAAATGTGTTTGTCATTCTTTTTTGGTGTGGGTTCAAAGTGTGGCGCATATTTGTAACGTAACAGTGTTAAAGTTGTTTTATAAGGCTACCGTCAGTGTAAGCTGTGTGGCTGCTGAGGTAGTACGCCTTGCTGTCACTTACATGAGCAAGCTGAAATTGCATTCTACATGTGGGCGATCAGGTACGCTGTTTGGGCAGACTGTAGAGGGCGCCAAAAGCAGTGTCATCACGCCCTGATACCGGACAAAATGCCTTTAAGGTTTATTGGCGCTCTGTACTTCTCCCTACCACTCCGTACAGCAGCGTTTAAAAAAGTCATACATTTTACTTTTTGAAAACCGATACCGATAATTTCCGATATTACATTTTAAAGCAATTATTGTCCGATAATATCGGCAGCCTGATATTATTGGACATCTCTAGTATGCAGTCATTTCAAGGCAATCTAATTCCACAAGAACATAACTTTTTTTAAATTTATTTTTTTAAGTAGGGTAGAAAATAACACAAAGAAACAGCCTGGGGCTCCCGGCAGCAAACATTCTCTGAAAGAAATCAAGCAAATATCAGCATGGGAAACTCTACGTTACTCTGCATTATTAATGAATTGTTTCTGTAGATCTTCACGGTAACCATCGCCGACATGACTAAATTCTCAGCAAGCTTCCGAGACAAAGCTGCCAAGCTGTCAGAAACCCTGTAAAGAGCTCTCCACTTTATCTCCGCTCATAAACAGTGTCACAAATTCAACATGTCTATATCTCCAACAGACATAGCCCCAGACCAGGGGTCGGCAACCCGCGCCTCCGGAGCCGCATGCGGCTCTTTGACCACTCTGATGCGGCTCAGCTGCATACTTGCCGACCACCCCGATTTTCCCAGGAGACTTATGGTTCTCAGTGCCTCTCCTAGATAACTCCCAGGGAAAATATAATCCTATTTTCACTATAATTACTAAATTAAGGGAGTGCCCTTATTGCACTGCAGTAATTGTCCTCTATAGCATTTACAAACAGCATGCCAGCCCAGCCACATGTTGTATGTAGCTTTTACTTGCACATATAAGAGACAGCAAAGCATACTTAATCATCAGCCACACAGCTTACACTGACGGTAGCCGTATCAAACAACTTTAACATTGTTACGTTACAAATATGCGCCACACTGTGAACCCACACCAAAAAAGAATGAAAAACACATTTCTGGAGAACATCCCACCGTAACACAACATAACACAACACAACCAATACCCAGAATCCCATGCAGCCCTAACTCTTCCGGTCTAGATTATACACCCCCGCTACCACCAAATCCCCCCACACATCAACCTCCCCCCCCCCCCCCCCTCTCCGTGCGTTGGTTGAGCGGAAGAGTTAGAGCTGCATGGGATTCTGGGTATTGGTTGTGTTGTGTTTATGTTGTGTTACAGTGCAGATGTTCTCCAGAAATGTGTTTGTCATTCTTTTTTGGTGTGGGTTCAAAGTGTGGCGCATATTTGTAACGTAACAGTGTTAAAGTTGTTTTATAAGGCTACCGCCAGTGTAAGCTGTGTGGCTGCTGAGGTAGTACGCCTTGCTGTCACTTACGTGAGCAAGCTGAAATTGCATTCTACATGTGGTTGATCAGGTACGCTGAGGGCGCCAAAAGCAGTGTCATCACGCCCTGATACCGGAAAAAATGAGAGGGTTGGCAAGTTTGACGCTATCAAGCGCCATTCATTCAAAACTCGCGGGCCGCACTAACATCAAATTTTCACATTAAAGTGTGTGCCGGTGCGTGTGTCTGAGACCCCTGGTTAACATAGCACAAAGCATTTAAGCTTTGTATGCGGTGTTTTTCATTTTAAATTTTTTTTTGTGGCTCCCATTATTTTCTTTAATTTGTGAAACTTGCCAAAATGGCTCTTTGAGTGGTAAAGGTTGCTGACCCCTGCCCCAGACAATACAACGCTCATTAAAAAGCTGCAATAAACGCGAGAAATTACCGCCGTCATATTCTTTTATTCTTCTCTCTAATGCAAATGAGCTGGCGTTTATTTTCCACGTTCTTCCCGCTCGGCAGCCTTTTGCTCACTGCAGCACTCGGCGGCGTCCGACAGTAGAACATCCCCTCAGTGCTGGAGCTGACAAGTAAACATCACACCTCTCACAGCCTGACGGGGAGTATAGGAGGGCGTCTGGGGGACGTGTTAGCTGTTATATGGTGATGCAGCAGAACATCAACAAGCACCACCGGAGAGACATGTGTTGTTGTCCTTCCGAATATAAACACTCGGCGCTCCTGCAGGCGCCACAAAGCTGCCAGACGGAGAATGAACTCCGCTATCAACACTTTTGCAGGGTGTGCTGGCTTTGTTTCGTGGCTGGGAGGCTGCAGACTCGTGGAGGGAATCCCTGCTGCACTGACGACATCCTCACATCTGCTGGACCCACGGCTTTTTGGGCCTTTCATGCCATGCATTAGGTCAGTGTTTTTCAACCACTGTGTGTGCCGTGGGAGATTATCTAATTTCACCTATTTGTGTTAAAAATATTTTTTGCAAACCAGTAATTATAGTCTGCAAATTATGTGTTGTTGTTGAGTGTCGGTGCTGTCTAGAGCTCGGCAGAGTAACCGTGTAATACTCTTCCATATCAGTAGGTAATTGCTTTGTAGATGTCGGAAACAGCGGGAGGCAGCGTGCAGGTAAGAAGGTGTCTAATGCTTAAACCAAAAATAAACAAAAGGTGAGTGCCCCTAAGAAAAGGCATTGAAGCTTAGGGAAGGCTATGCAGAACGAAACTAAAACCTAACTGGTCGTCCAGCATTCTGTTGTTGTTTACTTAAACAACAACAGAATGCTGGACGACAGCAAAGACTTACTGTGGAGCAAAGACGGCGTCCACGATGTACATCCGAACATGACATGACAATCGACAATGTCTCCACAAAGAAGGATAAAAACAACTGAAATATTGTTGATTGCTAAAACAAAGTAGATGCGGGAAATATCGCTCAAAGGAAGACATGAAACTGCTACAGGAAAATACCCAAAAAAGAGAAAAAGCCACCAAAATAGGAGTGCAAGACAAGAACTTAAACACTACACACAGGAAAACAGCAAAAAACTCAAAATAAGTCAGGGAATGATGTGACAGGTGGTGACAGTACACCTACTTTGAGACAAGAGCTATAGTGATGCATGGTTGGTTATGGTTTAAAGTCATATTCAACAATTGCGACAACAACTTTTTACTGTCAACTGAGTTTCGTTTTTTAATGATTTCTGCTGGTGGTGTGCCTCCGGATTTTTTTTCAAAATGTGCCTTGGCTCAAAAAAAGGTTGAAAAACACTGACTAAGGTACACCTTTCACATACATGTATATTTTGTATGGATTATTACCAATACCTACTGGGGTGCCCTTCAGCAACCTCCAAATAACCCCATGCATGCTACCCCCCCCCCCCCCCCCCCCTTTAGGTTGCATTATGTAACATTTTAATTGCTATCAAGTGCTGTGCGTCCCAATAAAAGTCATGTTTTGTAGCTGGATACATGGAAGTAATGCTAGTGTATTTGCAGTGTGGAGCACTACAATAACAAGTTTCCTAAATTAATATCAATCCAACCTGACATTTGTGTCTATTATATGCCTGCAGATTTTTTTTGTCGACGCGAATTTTAAAAAAAAGTTTTTTATTTTTTTTAATGCAGCGTTTCAGCGCCTACCTTCCACTTTGGTGAGGGTGAGCACCGGACTGTTGCAGGCGGACAGCGGGGCCACCCTGGCCGAGTGTTTCTTCATGATGCCGAGCTCGGGTGGGTTGAGCTCCGGGACCGCTTCGACTACATCCCTAAAGCGGATTGAGCCCACCGGACGCCACCAGACCTCTTGACGGGACTCTTAACGTTCCAGGTGTCCTTGCGCCGTCCATCTAGTCTTACATGGAACTTCCGCTGTGATGATGATGATGATGTTGACTCCTTATTCCTCCCTGCAGCCCCCTCCTCCATCCCCTAAATGTGTGCAACCCCCCCTGCCGGTGCTGGTCTCTCCTCACGTACATTTGCTGCAATTCTCCCACGTCACGCGCGCCCACCAACTCGCCCGTGGAAGCACCTCCCGAAGCTGCCGACTCCCCCTGCGCAGGAGTGTTCGGCTCAAAGTGAGTGGATCAAAATTCATTTATTCTGGTAGGGCTGGGCCAGGGTTTGGCAACCCAAAATGTTGAAAAAACCTTATTGGACCAAAAATAAAATTAAAAAAAAAATCTGTTTGGAGCTGCAACAAATTAAAAGCTTTATATAAGTCTTATAATGAAGGCAACACATGATGTAAGTGTCTATATCAGCTATAGTAGCCTACTATCAAAATGACTTTAAAAGTCTTATATAAGTGTTACAATGAAGGCTACACATGATGTAAGTGTCTATATTAGCTATAGTAACCTACTATCAAAATTACTTTAAAAGTCTTATATAAGTGTTATAATGAAGGCAACACATGATGTAAGTGTCTATATTAGCTATAGTAGCCTACTATCAAAATGACTTTTAAAAAAGTCTTATATAAGTCTTATAATGAAGGCAACACATGATGTGTCTATATTAGCTATATTTGACTACTATCAAAATGACTTTAAAAGGCTTATATAAGTGTTATAATGAAGGCAACACATGATGTAAGTGTCTATATTAGCTATAATAGCCTACTATCAACATGACTTTAAAAGTCTTGTATAAGTCTTATAATGAAGGCAACATATGATGTAAGTGTCTATATTAGCTATAGTAGCCTACTATCAAAATGACTTAAAAAAAAAGTCTTGTATAAGTGTTACAATGAAGGCAACACATGATGTAAGTGTCTATATTAGCTATAATAGCCTACTGTCAAAATGACTTTTAAGGTCTTATATAAGTCTTATAATGAATAGCCTACTATCAAAATGACTTTAAAGGTCTTATATAAGTCTTATAATGAAGGCAATACATGATGTAAGTGTCTATATTAGCTATAGTAGCCTACTATCAACATGACTTTAAAAGTCTTATATAAGTGTTATAATGAAGGCAACACATGATGTAAGTGTCTATATTAGCTATAGTAGCCTACTATCAAAATGACTTTAAAGGTCTTATATAAGGGTTATAATGAAGGCAACACATGATGTAAGTGTCTATATTAGCTATAGTAGCCTACTATCAACATGACTTTAAAAGTCTTATATAAGTGTTATAATGAAGGCAACACATGATGTAAGTGTCTATATTAGCTATAGTAGCCTACTATCAAAATGACTTTAAAGGTCTTATATAAGGGTTATAATGAAGGCAACACATGATGTAAGTGTCTATATTAGCCTACTATCAAAATGACTTAAAAAGTCTTATATAAGTCTTATAATGAAGGCAACACATGATGTAAGTGTCTATATTAGCTATAGTAGCCTACTATCAACATGACTTTAAAAGTCTTATATAATTGTTATAATGAAGGCAACACATGATGTGTCTATATTAGACTACTATCAAAATTACTTTAAAAGTCTTATATAAGTCTTATAATGAAGGCAACACATGATGTAAGTGTCTATATTAGCTATAGTAGCCTACTATCAACATGACTTTAAAAGTCTTATATAATTGTTATAATGAAGGCAACACATGATGTAAGTGTCTATATTAGACTACTATCTAAATTACTTTAAAAGTCTTATAGAAGTGTTATAATGAAGGCAACACATGATGT
Organism: Entelurus aequoreus; assembly: GCF_033978785.1. Lineage (NCBI taxonomy): Eukaryota > Metazoa > Chordata > Actinopteri > Syngnathiformes > Syngnathidae > Entelurus > Entelurus aequoreus. Next base: position 22,179,715 of record NC_084739.1, read on the forward strand.
AAGTGTCTATATTAGACTACTATCAAAATTACTTTAAAAGTCTTATATAAGTCTTATAATGAAGGCAACACATGATGTAAGTGTCTATATTAGCTATAGTAGCCTACTATCAAAATGACTTTAAAAGTCTTATATAAGTCTTATAATGAAGGCAACACATGATGTAAGTGTCTATATTAGACTACTATCAAAATTACTTTAAAAGTATTATATAATTGTTATAATGAAGGCAACACATGATGTAAGTGTCTATATTAGACTACTATCAACATGACTTTAAAAGTCTTATATAATTGTTATAATGAAGGCAACACATGATGTAAGTGTCTATATTAGACTACTATCTAAATTACTTTAAAAGTCTTATAGAAGTGTTATAATGAAGGCAACACATGATGTAAGTGTCTATATTAGACTACTATCAAAATTACTTTAAAAGTCTTATATAAGTCTTATAATGAAGGCAACACATGATGTAAGTGTCTATATTAGCTATAGTAGCCTACTATCAAAATGACTTTAAAAGTCTTATATAAGTCTTATAATGAAGGCAACACATGATGTGTCTATATTAGCTATATTGGCCTACTATCAAAATGACTTTAAAAGGCTTATAAGTGTTATAATGAAGGCAACACATGATGTAAGTGTCTTTATTAGCCTACTATCAAAATGACTTTAAAAGTGTTATAATGAAGGCAACACATGATGTGTCTATATTAGCTATATTAGCCTACTATCAAAATGACTTTAAAAGTCTTATATAAGTGTTATAATGAAGGCAACACATGATGTAAGTGTCTATACTAGCTATATTAGCCTATTATCAAAGGCTGATGCAAATCTTCATTCTACACATTTTTGCAACATTGGAAATCATTAGTAAAATGGAGGCTTCTCAGAGGATGAGATAACTTCTGGAAATCACTGGTTAAGAATGGCCAAAGGTATAGATGTGTGTGTCCAAGTTTAAGGAAACTGCAAGCTGTCTTCTTCTAATAGATTTATTACAATCTTTACAAGCTGGGTAATGTTTGCTGTGGTCTGGAACAACATGGCACACAAACAACTATGAGAAATGCAGCCAATATTACATCCAGATAATGTGTCATGAGACATGCAAATATGATTTAAATACACAGAGGACATGAGTAAAGGAAATTAAATTAGCTCAAATAAACCTACAAATTAGGCATAATGATGCAATATGTACATACAACTAGCCTAAATAGCATGTTAGCATCGAGTAGCTTGCAGTCATGGATTGACCAAATATGCCTGATAAGCACTCCAACAAATCAATCAAATCAAAAAAGCTCACATTTGTGCATTCACGCACAGCATAAAACGTTTAGTGGACAAAATGAGACAAAGGAGTGGCATAAAACACGTCTTTCTGTGGCAGCGTCGGTAAAAGTTGTACATGTAAACAAACTACGGTGAGTTCAAGAACCGCCAAAATCAGTAGGACAAAACGGCGCTCGCCTAATGCTCGCATCAGTGAAGCATGTTTAGTATAAACAGTGGGATTTTTAACAATTAGGAAAGTTTGTGTCATGTGTGTTGTCCTACAGAAAATATATTAAAACAAAAAATATATGTTTTTCTTCATCTTTTTCCATTTTCACACATCTCTGAAAGAGGTCCAGGGAGCCACGAGGGCGGCGCTAATGAGCCTCATGTGGCTCTAGAGCCGCGGGTTGCTGACCCCCGGGCTGGGCGATATGGCTCAGAACTGTATCACAATATAAGTTTCTTATAATAAGAAACGTATTACTTGAACCCCCTTAAATAATTTGGTGTGATTTTTTTTTTTGGAGAAAAAATCAATATTAAAATGCAGTAATATGAGTTTAAATAAATAATAATATAACCTGTCATTATTCACTATGATTATCAATCATTCGAAGACCCTTTGTCAGCACTTATTATCCAATCCAATCTGTTCCATCAGTAATGCCCACATTACACTGAAAATCCAGTCCACGTTTTCACTGTTACCTTAGCACAGTGGTGTCAGAGTCAAAGCCTGCGGGCCAGATCCGGCCCGCGACTTAATTATCTATGGCCCCTGGGATGATATTTGATTAGTATTACAACCACAGCCGCCTGCTGCTGTTTTGCACGCACCAATATTCCATCAGTGTTGGTCCCAGGGACCCCATCAAGTCATAAAAAACGTTTTGAAAACAAATGATAAATGTATGCATTATCCTGTTATATCTAACATTCTATATTGTGTTTTGGAAAAAGGTTGTCATAAACGTTACTTAATTCATTAAAAAAAAAAATACAGAAGAAAACTAATTTGTATGCATATGTAAATGTATTCAGTTCTAAACATTCATTCACTTTCTTCTTTCCTTCATGGATCTAAACTTTACCGCTGCCGGTAGTTTTTTCTATATTTTTTTTGTAATATTTTTTAGAATGTGTTTGTTCTATTTTTGGCCAAAGTAAGATAAAGAAAAGAATCTGAAGTTGTCTTTATTTTGTAGTTTTAATGCCATGATTTAAATAGTCCGGCCCACGTGTGCACAGACTTTCCTCCATGCGGCCCCTGAGCTAAAATGAGTTTGACACCCTGCCTTAGCAAGGTCGAGCCAGACCGCAGCAGCATTAAAGCTACATTCAGTGCGTTCACAACACAGCATGGAAGGATGTCCAATTCAGATTTTCGGGGGGGTAAAATCTGATCTTTTTACATAATCGTTCACATTACAAAAAAAAGGTGTCCAGACTCCAATGTGAATGCAAACTGACCCAAATACAGACATGGCGTCACGTCGCACATCTGCAGTGTTTACGGAAGAAAACTCGGAAGCAGACAGCTTCAATTGCAGTCGTCTCAGTAATGGCGCATTTGTTGCAATTTCAAGGATTCTGTGAAATCGAAGTCAACATTTTCTGAACTGCGGAGAAGATTATGAAAGAAGATTTAGGGACATTTGCCTTGATGTCTGCTCTGAAGAGCGTGTTGGCAATCAGTGGTGGAACATTAGCCCACATTTATTGAATCTGATCATCATTCGGATTACAATGTGTTCATGGACCCTAAAAAAATTATATGATTATGATTGAAGTGATTTTTCATGCATCACGCCTTAAATCGGAATGCTTTACTTTGACACGTGCAGAACCTAACATAAACCGAAAGGTGTGTTATTTGTTTGTGCTATGGCACCATCTTTTGGACGAGTTTGCTCACTGCATGTGCTGACTAAGTAGTGACTTCCACTGTAAACAAACAAGGATTTGTGCTTTTGAACTTATAATTGTTTCCTTCTGTTCACTACTTTTGTTTTACCTCTCTTTTTGTAATGGAGCTGTTCTGTGCTATTTTGTTGTGATTATGTACGGGTTGCGGTGCGTCTTTATGTTACGACTCTGTTCTGTGTAGGTGTTTGAGGCTAGCAGTTAGCACTTGAATTAGCCGTAATGTCGTGAATAAAACAGCGTGTTCAGACGACAACTGGATCACTCCTTTTATTGCTACATCGACACATGACACTCAAGACCAGTGTTTTTCAACCTTTTTTGAGCCAAGGCACACATTTTTTTCATTGAAAAAATACGCAGGCACACCACCAGCGGAAACGTTAAAAAATTAAACTCCATCAGGTTGTCTTTTTTTTTAGTTCATTGTTGTTTTCCTGTGTGTAGTGCTTTAGTTCTTGTCTTGTGCTGTTATTTTGGTGGCTTTTCCTATTTTGTTGGTGTTTTCATGTAGCAGTTTCACGCCTTCCTTTGAGTGCTACTGCCTGACCTGCTTTGTATTGGCAAACAAGACTATTTCAGTTGTGCGGACGCTATCCTTCTGGGGACATTGTTGATTGTCACGTCACGTACGGACACACACTGTAAGTCTTTGCTGTCGTCCAGCATTCTGTTTTTGTTTACTTTGTAGCCAGTTCAGTTTTACTTTCGTTTTGCATAGCCATCCCTATGCTTCAGTGCCTTTTCCTCGCGGGACTTGCCTTTTGTTCATTTTTGGGTAAAGCGTAACATACATTTTTACCTGCACGCTGTCTCCCGCTGTGCTCTGCATATTGGGATCACAACAAACCATCCTCGACGCGTTCCGACTTCTACAAAGCAATGAGCTACCTGCTGTCACCTACTGATATGGAGTATTACATGGTTACCTTGCCGAGCTCTAGACAGCACAGACACTAGACAACGGCACGTTATTTGCAGATTATAATTATTGATTTGCAAATAATATTTTTTGGACCAATTAGGTGAAGTTGCGTAATTTCCTACGGCAGACCAGACAATATCTCACGACACACTAGTGTCCTGGAGCACAGTGGTTGAAAAACACTGCTCTAGACCATACTTTTGTTTCTGCGAGTCTCGTTTTAAAGCAACAAACTCAACAGTATATACCGCTACTTCTCTACATTTTGAATGGGGGGAGTCAGCAGCACGACAATCGCTTCATTCCGAGACTATTAAATCCCCCTCCACCACCAGAGTATAGCTGACATCAAAGACATGTGCAGTGAAGATAAATCTAACACAAATTTCAGAAGATGTGTTTTCACGCGGAATGCAATTTTGATCTAAACGTGTGTGATCGGGTATGCATATTCTGAATGGCGTGTTTACATGAATAATTTTTACTCCGGTTAGGTTTTTAATCCGATTAAATGTGTCCATGTGCAAATAGCTTTTGATTGACGTGAGTTCCTAAAACATTATTTTTCGCCTGGTTCTGCTAATTTGCCAACTATTTATTTTGTAACTGTCAATTTTGGTGAATAATGATGACGCCTATGATAAGTGTCATCATTAGTCGAAATTACGCGACCGGAGCGCGGGAGAGTTTTATGCTGAAGTTGCATCATAACACTATCTGATTGATTCGTAATACCAAACTCATAATAATAATAATGTCTATAATATTGCTGACAGAAAAATAACCTCCATACGGTATGTTAGGCAAAGCACACCACTCCAGCTTTGTTACAGTTTGATAGCCTTAGTGTTATTTTTTTTAGACTTGTGTTTTGGGGGCTTTGAAGAATGGATGCACTGACAAACTCATAGTCAAAAAGGTGGAGTTCTATGGGTGGTTTTTATCTTCACTGTCATCGTTTTCACCATAAATGGCAGGTTATTATGATGGTCCATATCACCCATCCCTACTGGCCAGGTGTGGCATGTGGGCCTTAAGTTTGACACCTGTGGTTTAAATGCCTTAAATGACCATTACAGTAGTAACAGAAAAAACTAACGATATTGCGTTTCAACTATTTAGATTTCTTCAGTATTTGCTGTGTAATTCTACTACAATAACACAACTTCTAAATCAAAGAGGTTGTGCACAGGCAGCACATCTTTGGATGGACATCCAGCCCCTGTTTTCCAGGCAAGAAAGTTTATTTCCACCAGAACCTCCTCTGTTTTCAGGTCAACTCTGTAGTGCTGTCCAAGTTTGTTTACACTGCAATCATCTGTGCAAGTTCAACATGTGTGCAAGTCGCTTGCAAGCTTTTCCATGCAGCAACGCTGTCCTTATGTGGCATGCTTACTAAAGATGACTGAAGCTTTCTTAGTTTAGTTTAGTCTTTATTTGAAGGGACAATGCACAGAAACATGAAGCTCAAAGACAGATATGTTGTGCACCAGATTATAGCTAAATAGCTAATTTCCATCTGAAGTCCCTGGCTACCTAAATTAAAGAGATACAAATAACATGCAATACAATTATAACAATAAATCACATTATAGCATGTAATCAAATTAACACTTCCACTTTCAACCATTCAGATGTATTCAGTGTTTGTTGTGTAATTCCAATACAGTGCCAAAAAATTGTGAGCAAAAAGATCTTGCAAGTGCAAAAATGTTTGAAGGGTGCAAGCATCACAGGTAGCTCCTGGGGGCTAAGACCCCCGCCCCCTGTTCTTCAAATTGGCTCTATAGCACCACCTTTTGAAATTAGAAAAAGTTAGTCCCTCCTACCAGTTTCACGCATCGACACGAAAATCGCAAGAGACGTTTATCATGACGGGACGCACATAAAAGTCTCAGGAAACCATAACTGAAAACAAACAAGAAGACGGCCATTTTGGTTTTCGTCTTCCATTTTTTGGCAAAAAAAGGGGTCATATTTTAAAGGGGAACTGCACTTTTTTGGGAATTCATAATCATTATGAAAGACATGACGACGGATGGATTTTTTTTAATGCCTTCTAACTTGTAAATGAATGTCCGCTTACAACACAGCTAGGGTTGTACGGTATACCGGTACTAGTAAAGTACCACGATACTAATGAATCATCATCAGTACTATACGCTTCTAAAAAGTACCTGTTCTCTGATTGTTTTTAACGGGAATCGAAATTGCTGGTTTTACGAGCAGAGGGGCATGTTCGGCAGCGCACAATCACGGAGTACTTACAGGCAGACACAGTGTGTGGACAGAAAAATGAGAATGGACGCATTTTGGCTTAAAAACTAAAGATAAAGGTGAAGTTATACCACTGAAACACTGCTCAGCAAGAGGTGCTTTAAGACACGGCTAGCGGGTGTACCCCGCCTTCCGCCCGATTGTAGCTGAGATAGGCTCCAGCGCCCACCGCGACCCCGAAGGGAATAAGCGGTAGAAAATGGATGGATAGCTAGCTAGCGGCTAATGCCCATCCGCAGTCGGCAGTGTTTTAGCTACTTCTAAATCACTAATCCTCTCCTCCATGGCGACAAATAAAGTACATTTCTTACAAGTATCATCCCTGCAGGACGAGGAATAGCTAAACATGCTTCACTATACACCAGTGTTTTCCATATCAGTAGGTGGCAGAATGTAGCTAATTGCTTTGTAGATGTCGGGAACATGGTTTGTCGTGATCACAATATGCGGGAGGCAACTTGCCGGTAAAGAGGTATCCAACGCTTAGGGATGGCTATGCAAAACGAAACTAAAACTGAACTTGCTCCAAAGTAAACAAAAACAGAATGCTGGACGACAGCAAAGACTTACAGCGCGTGGAGCAGACGGCGGCGTCCACAAAGTACATCCGTACATGCCACGACAATCAACAATGTCACCACAAAGAAGGATTGCGTTCGCACAACTGGTTGGTTATGGTTTGAATTCGTATCCAACAATTGCGAAAACAACTTTTTATTGTGAATATCGGCTGCTGAGTTACATTTTTCAATGATTTCTGCTGGTTGTGTGCCTCTGGATTTTTTCAATGAATAAAATGTGCCTTGGCTCAGAAAAGGTTGAAAAACACTGCTATACACCATAGGAGGATACAATAACTCACCGGCGTTACCGCTAACAACCTGGCGCTCCTGAACATAAACAAATGTGTGGATCTACACCTGACATCCACTGTAATGATACAAAGTACAAGAGTGTATCTAGCCGTTACTACAATGATTAGATCGATATTTTTTATAATCACAATATCTTTTTTCCTTTAAAAAAAAATCATATTATGTTTATGAACCCAGGAAATATGTCCCTGGACACATGAGGACTTAAATTATGACCAATGTATGATCCTGTAACTACATGGTATCGGATCGATACCTAAATTTGTGTAAAGCATCAAAACAAGAGAAGAATAAGTGTTTATTACATTTTAACAGAAGTGTAGATAGAACATGTTAAAACAGAAAATAACTAGCTATTAAGTGTAAATGAACAAGTAGATTAATAATCAATTGTCTACAGCTTGTCCTTCAAATGTTGACAAAATAAAATAAATACGAAATGACACAATATGTTCCTGCATACATCAGCAGACAAATTAGGAGCCTTTGTTTGTTTACTTACTAGTAAAAGACAAGTTGTCTAGTATGTTCACTATTTTATTTAAGGACAAAAATGGTTCTTGGATTGCGATAAAAGAAACATATGTTTAATATACTGTAAGATTTTTTGTTAAAATAAAGCCAATAAGATTTTTTGTGGTCCCCTTTATTTAGTAAAGTATCGAAAAGTATCAAAATACATTTTGGTACCGGTACCAAAATATTGGTATCGGGACAACCCTAAGCGCAGCTAAAGGGAACTCCTCTATTTCGCCCATTAAATCCAAACAATAAAAATTAAAAAATCGCCAACAATACTCAGCGGAAAACAATGGAAGAATGTAGCTGTAAAAGTTAAATAATAGGTTAGTTTTAAATCTAATTAGGAATGTCTAAGAATACCTACTCTCTCCATCAAAAATACAAAATGGTTCAGGGTAGCGGCAAACCCAGCATGAACACTTCTCTGTTCACTCAACACAGACGTCATGTTGTCATCAAAGTTCACCTGTGAACATTCACACAAAGCACCAACATTTTGCAACAAGGATGAGTGAGGTAATAGTAGAAAGGTAAGCATTTAATACATGTATCTGTGGCAGCAGACGAGAAAGTTATGTACAAGCTTCACTTTTGCATCTCAATGCCAATAACTGTGGTGCATTCAAGGACCCCCACTGTACAGACTGCAAATGACCCAGATTATAGCATATTTGCGTTATTTCCATCTGTAAAGTGGTTATTTTGTTGAGTTCATTGAACTGTGTGAGAAATTCCAAGGTTTTGAGTTTAAAAACAGCAACACCATGTATATGTTGTGTATTTGTGAAAAAATAATAGGAATAAGCAACACAGTAGATATTAATAGAATAGAATAGAATAGAATAGAAAGTACTTTATTGATCCCTGGGGGAAATTCAGCACCACAGTTCGCTCACAATAAACAATAAACACTAAGGTATTTTTTACATGTGAATAATATAAATACAGTCTACTATACAGCATTATTCACATGTGAATCATATAAATACAGTCTACTATACAGCATTATTCACATGTGAATCATAAATACAGTCTATTATACAGCATTATTCACATGTGAATAATATAAATACAGTCTATTATACAGCATTATTCACATGTGAATAATATAAATACAGTCTATTATACAGCATTATTCACATGGGAATAATATAAATACAGTCTATTATACAGCATTATTCACATGCGAATAATATAAATACAGTCTATTATACAGCATTATTCACATGGGAATAATATAAATACAGTATATTATACAGCATTATTCACATGTGAATAATATAAATACAGTCTATTATACAGCATTTCTGATTCTGATTATTCACATGTGAATAATATAAATACAGTCTATTATACAGCATTATTCACATGTGAATAATATAAATACAGTCTATTATACAGCATTTCTGATTCTGATTATTCACATGTGAATAATATAAATACAGTCTATTATACAGCATTATTCACATGTGAATAATACAAATACAGTCTATTATACAGTATTATTCACATGTGAATAATATAAATACAGTCTATTAGACCGCATTATTCACATGTGAATAATATAAATACGGTCTATTATGCAGAATTATTCACATATGAATAATATAAATACAGTCTATTATACATTCAAGTACAGTCAAAAAGGAACATATGTATTATACAGTCTGATAGCTGTCTGTATGAAGGACTTCCTGTGTCGCTCCGTGTTGCATTTTGGGAGTCTGAGCCTTCCACTGAACATGCTCATTCTCTCCACCAGGTCCAAGTGTAGTGGGTGGGAGGTGTTGTCCATAATGGCTAGGACCTTTGCTAGAATTCTCCTCTCTGACACCACCGCCAGAGAGTCAAGCTCCACTCCCACCACGTTACTGGCCTTCCTTACCAGCTTGTCCAGCCTGTTTGCGTCCCCCGCTCTCAGTCCGCTGCCCCACCTGGCCACGGCGTACAAGAAGGCGCCCATAATTAAGCTAGTTTTGTCCAAAATGTGTCCGATTGCTTTGCACTCACCTTTTTATGGACATTTAGAAAATAAAAGTTGTCAGAATAATTGTATCTAAGTTATCACAAAACTTCTTGTTTCAATGAGTTCCCGGCGAGCAGACAAAAGCTGTCTTTAATCCTACCAAGCAGAAGGCTTGTAAAACTCCACTGTGTAGGATGGGAAGCAACATGAAGGTGTTCTGTTTCTTTCATGTATTGTAATCAACAGAAAGATATTGTCTTGACCCGAGATCTACAAAGCGAAGAGGAAGCAGGACCAGACTCCCCTACAGCAGGGGTCGGCAACCTTTACCACTCAAAGAGCCATTTTGGAAAGTTTCACAAATTAATTAAATTAATGGGAGCCACAGAATTTTTTTGAAAATTTTAAATTAATAACACTGCATACAAAGCTTAATTGCCTTGTGCTATGTTAACCAGGGGTCTCAGACACACCAGGGGTCTCTGACACACGCACCGGCACGCATCTCAATGGGGAAATTTGATGTTAGTGCGGCCCGCGACATTTAAAGTGAGATGGCGCTTTATAGCGTCATACTTGCCAAACACCTGTAATTTCCGGGAGGCTCCCGAATATCAGAGCGTGATGGCACTGCTTTTGGCACCCTCTACAGGCTGGCTAAACAGTGTACCTGCTCGGCCACATGTAGAATGCAGCTCCAGCTTGCTCACGTAAGTGACAGCAAGGCGTACTAGTTCAACAGCCACACATCTTACACTGACGGTAGTCGTACAAAAACAACTTTAACATTGTTACGTTACAAATATGCGCCACACTTTGAACCCACGCCAAAAAAGAATGACAAACACATTTCTGGAGAACATCTGCACTGTAACACAACATAAACACAACACAACCAATACCCAGAATCCCATGCAGCACTAACTCTTCCGCTCAACCAACGCACGGAGAGGGGGGCGGGGGTGGGGGGGTTTGGTGGTAGTGGGGGTGTATAATCTAGACCGGAAGAGTTAGTGCTGCATGGGATTCTGGGTGTTGGTTGTGTTGTGTTTATGTTGTGTTACAGTGGGATGTTCTCCAGAAATGTGTTTTTCATTCTTTTTTGGTGTGGGTTCACAGTGTGGCGCATATTTGTAACGTAACAGTGTTAAAGTTGTTTGATACGGCTACCGTCAGTGTAAGATGTGTGGCTGATGAGTAAGTATGCTTTGCTGTCTCCTGTGTGTGCAAGTAATAACAACATACAACATGTGGCTGGGCTAGCATGCTGTTTGTAAATGCTATAGAGGACATTTACTGCAGTGCAATTAGGGCACGCCCTTAATTTAGTAATTAGAGTGAA